>NW_026929348.1:0-36973 GCF_032062105.1 Saccostrea cuccullata | reverse complement strand
TCAGTATCTAACAAAACACTTTTTGCATTTTGATCGTTCTTGAACTATAAAATATAGCAGATGATAAATGTCAATAACGTTTTACAATTTCTAATGTGTATCAACAAGCAAGATATCCCCACCCCTTCAAAAATGAGCTACACTTGACGTACGACCATCAAGCAACTTATGAAACGCCTATCTACCTTATATTGCTATAGGCTTGAAAATTGCAGATTTTTGT
This sequence comes from Saccostrea cuccullata, assembly GCF_032062105.1. NCBI lineage: Eukaryota > Metazoa > Mollusca > Bivalvia > Ostreida > Ostreidae > Saccostrea > Saccostrea cuccullata. The sequence goes on along the minus strand of NW_026929348.1, from coordinate 36,750 downwards.
AGATCACCTAAGAAATTTAAATAGTAAATAACTATTTTATTATAAATATCAATTTATGATGAAACAATCCAGTAAAAAATATCGGACAATTTTCATAAGATTAGTGTGTACTTTATTTTTTAAATTATGTTTTTTGTGATCTGCATAACTTATATAATTAGACAAACCTACTGTGAAATCATCATTGTTCGTGGGGGATCAATGTTCGTGGCTTTCGTGGGTTACCCTGACCCACGAATTGACATCCCCACGAACGTACATACAAACAGTTGTTTTTATTATGTATTTAAGTTACAAAAACGAATTAGAACTTGTTATTAACGAAAGTACGTCCCCACGAACCAGGCCAGGATATTTTTGGCTACCCACGAACATTGACCTCCACGAATAAAAATGATTCCTCAGTATACTAAACATAAATATTAAAAAATATATAATAATGAAAGACAGGATAAATGAACAAACCTTCTTCATCTTGTAAAGGCTTTAACTCCTCCACTCTAGCATCTACAAGGCAATAAAATGTTTACAGATTTTAGATAGCCATCGGTGGAAGTCTCTTCGATCGTTTAAATAAATTCTTTGTCAAACTATGTGTACACAGTGATCTTAACTGATTCTTACTAATGTTAACTCCGCCTACAACCAATAACTGACCTTACACTAGACGTACTTCAGTGACTCTATCTTTAACATTTCTCTGAATGTTCAGTAGTTTCTTGTATATCGGTATGCATTAATATATGTATTTACTTAGGTAAAGATTATAAACCAAAAATTATAGATATTTTTTATGAATTAAAAGGAATTTAACACTGAGTATCTCTTATTGTCTACCTATTTAAAAAAATTATGGGAGACAAAGTGGGCCCTAAAAGACACGTGCTTATCATCACATTCTCAAGCTCGAAAATTTGCAGAAATAAAGAAATTGCTAAAAGTATCCATACGAAATGTCTATATATTATGTTATTAACATTGCATTAATGTTGATTGTTTAAGCTGCACATTACAAATGACATATTAATAAGACAATGTTATTCATAAATTTTATGTCTCATGATTCACGTTTACAGCCAAAATCAGTGGAAATTGGTCTTGCAGTTTAAAAAAAAAAGACACTGAAGAGGTCAGAAAATTTATATCGTGATAAACTGCTCGAGAATATACGATAATAGATTCATGTAGCTTATCGTAACTAGCATGATTAATGTGAACTTCAATTGCTTTAATCTTAAATTTACGTAAATGTTTAGGTCAAAAATCAATAATTCAATAAAATAAACTTACGAGAGGTCAAGGGACTTAATAGGTCACCAGATCATCATGCAATAACATTCTTATTTATCACTTTGAATTTAGTTCATGTTTTAAAAGTTTTATTATTACATTCACCATTTTGAAAGCTCATCATAGATATACACGTATCATGCTTAGTCTGTTATTTAGCAATGATCAGTAGTAACCCAACCCCTTAGGAATTACAAACTCTGGAGCCACACATAATTTTGTGAAATATGCAGGAAAGGCACACTCGCTCATCATTAATATTTGATTAATACCAGGGAGCAGTGTGGCAACGCACTTTAAAAAAATTACGCACTTTGAAAAAATTTTTCAAAGTGCGTTAAAATTGGGACAAAATCAACGCACTTTGAAAAAAAAATTAAAGTGCGTTAAATTTGGGACCAACTCAACGCACTTTGAAAAATTTTCTCAAAGTGCGTAATTTTTCAAAGTGCGTAGTAACAGGGCAGATTTCAAAGCATTAATTCATTTTCAGTAATAATTTGAGCCCCTCGGAATCCCCATTGTTACCCCAAGACCACGGGGCCTTGCAATCCACAATTCTACAATAAGGGCCATTGTTCATCATAAATGTTTAAGTAGTTCGTTTGCTTAATTCACGTAACAGGAACAGATTTCAAATAATCACTAAATAATTTATATACTGTAGGCCCACATTAAAACAAGAACACAATTTGCATTTTTGGTAGAGGACTCAGTACTTGTTTCAGGCAAACAGTTTGATTGCTTTATGTTTAGGAGTAAAGGAGATTTTTAAAGATTGCATTAATTTCAGTGTTGTTTTTTTTTTTGCCGAATCCCTCAGACCATAGGGGGACAGGGACCATGATATTTGAAATATTAGTTTCCCTTGGTGCTTTATGCCAAAATTGGTTAAAATTGATTGAGCGGTTACAGATAATAATCTGAAATTGTTCATTGTTAAAACGAGACGCATGTCGAACGAAGACGAAAACGGGTAACAGTAGGTCTCCCGAGTTTACCCATGTGACTATCATAAATGAAAAATCAGATCGGTGCTAGATGAATACGCATACTTTGTTTCATATTGGTGCGATTTCTTCTTCTCCATACATATCCAATTGTCAGCAGAATAGCTAAAACAAAAATAAGGATAGGAGCCATCACCCACAACAATGATTCAAAACCATCTGACTCAACCATTTGGTGTGTTGTTGTATGGTTTCGAATGTCTGTTGTGCTGTAGATCCCAACTGGCGTAGATAGTTCCGCATTTGGTGTACTACAAAAAATAACAACAACTGAGACAAAAGACACATATCAAGATTATTTTTTACCAGTAGACTAAGTCCTGTTTAATATTTTGGTATTTTTATGTGTAAATTGTAGATTAAACCACATCGTAACTCAGTATATTCGTACATTTAAACATGTTAAAAATAAGAATTAAAATGGCAATATACAGCTGAACACGATTCGTAAATGGAATGTGTCCGCCATTATTGTTCGGAGAATCGCTATATCTGCAGACCTTTATATAAAGGGCAGGAATTATTCTCTTTTCAGTGTAATCAGTCCACACCGCTGTAGACGGACGTTCGCTATACAGCATTCGGTAGCGACAATAATAACGTAATGCTTTTTCTAATGCCACAAAGTAAGATCCCAAAGAGACTTGCAGTTATAGTTCTACAGGTCAGTGCAGTATACAAACAAACACAGGTATATACATGTAACTGCAATAAAATGTAAACAATCGTACTGGAAAACTTGTTTTACTTAATAAAATGAAGAGATATATATTAATAATACCAAAATTCCATCAGCATCATGTAAATAAAAATCTTGAATGAATGGCTATAAAACATCAATGGACAAAATCCGTTTCAGCAAGCCAATTATAAAATGTAATATGCTATTGCTGATAACGGTACCTTTTTTATTCTTCCTCTACTTCCAAACAAAATTTTCATGAAATACGTTTTAAAAGAGGCTTTTAACAACAAGTTTCCGATGTTGTCATGTGGACAAAAAGCGACTTTTCAGTATGCTAAACTTTCAAGACTCCAGCATCATAATCAGAGTACAGCTGTATTTACAACAATAGAACAATGAAATCAAAACATTTTAAGCATATGCAACGGGCAGTTGCTGAAAAAACTGTGGCGGGAATTCGTCACAGATACTCGGATAAACAGAACATTGTCATTGGACTTGTACAAATAGGAATTAGGCATGCCGAAAAGAATGTTATAAAGCCAAAAGTGATGAGAAGGTGCTACATTTAAGAAAACTGTGAAGAAAATTTGTTGTGGACTAACAGACACACAGAAACAATGTGATAAAACAATATACTGCCCTTTACTTTGCAGCGAGAGAAAATAAAATATTATCTTATATATATTATTTATTTGTCAGTATCACATTGCTGTAAGGAAAATATCTTATTTTCTACTACAATAAATACAGACCACAGAGTCTGACTCATCTGTTTTATACTTGGAAAAAGACGTTAATGGTAATCTAACAACCAAGCTATATGATAAACGTGATGACTTTAACTTTTCTATCCTTATGCAGCAATATACCTTCATCACCTGCATACGGAGTATATATATATCAGTTGATTCGATATGCAAGAGCATGCTTTACGTATGAACAATTTCTAAAACGAGGTAAATTATTGACAAGCAAGTTGATGAAACAAGAATATCAGCATTCTCGTTTAAAGTCATCATTTCGTAAGTTCTATGGTCGATACAATGACCTTGTCAGCAAATACAATTTATCATTGAGTCAAATGCTGACTGACATTTTTCATACAAATTGTTAGTCTATTATTTACACACTGAATTGACGACGGGTTTTTCCGTTATTTCCTGATCATGACAAGGAGAACACGGCGAGTGAGACCGGTCAGCAGGGTATGCTCACTCCTATATGGCATCTGATCCTACCTCTGATGTTTCGGAGGTCCATGTTTGCTCTGGTCCTATTTTGTACTGTTTTATGGACTTAAAGATTGAATAATGTTCGTTATCTCCATATCCTTGGTACAAATGATTATGAATAAACTCACCGACTTGGGCAAGATGGCTCTGCAAGGTAACAGTTGAATTCTTTATTGATTTCATGACAAGCACGGTCTACGTTAAAAAAGAAATGCATGTAGAAAATGCATTCGTACACGAAATTATCGTATATATCTCGATTTAAAAAAATTCCCATAACTCCATCCATTTTAATCCATGATATATTTGAACATATATTATGTTCAGAGTAAAAAAATTAAACTTACATTTGTAAATATCTTTACTGTTGAACGCAGTTTCTGGGCAACCATTCTTAAATTCAGAGCAATTTTTACGAACTACTTTGCCCTCGTTGGTTTCCAAGCAATTTCCTTCAGAACAATGACGAAAATAAATAAACTAATGCAATTCAGGATTTTGTTTTAAAGAATAAATATCCCTAAACTTTATTTTTTACGAACATTGTATGTTTGGTCAAAAGTCTTATAAAAAGATCATTTATACCGGTTTCTCTCACTTAAATATGGAATATTACGATATTTTTGTCAATGAAGATAATTCAATTATTGAACTTTGATATCTGGAACTCCGATATTTCAAATACTATGAAAATGTCAAAATGATTTGGAAGTCCTTACCAAATATTCTTTAAGGATTTTACATTTTATACCTTCGATATCTCGAATCCTCAGACTTCTTGAAGTTTTTTTTGCTGTCCAATCATGTTCGAGAAAATTAAGTTTGACTGTATGTCAAATTGTAATAATCAAAATATTTTCTTTAAATTTCAAATACAAAGAATTTAAATCACCCTTTACGATCATCCCCATGATTCCATTATGACATAATTCTACAAGGGCTGTCTTCTTGGTGTTAGGTAAACAAAGGTACTGGTCATTCCCATACTTGTCCCGACTACAGCCCAATCTCAAAGACGCTAAATGGACTTCTGTAAGGTTCCTGGGACACAGAAAATCAGACATATCTGTAAAAAAAAAAACAAATGGAATTACTAGTCACATTTTTCATAATTTTGAATATAAATATAACCTTAGTTGAGCATAATTTAACTTTGAAGTGATGGTGTGATAAGTGATATGCTTATTTTTAAAAATACAGAAAAAATATTCAGTTCTTATTGCACATCGACACGGTATGTTGATTGCCTGCCAATCCAGTGTTTTTAATTAAATATCTATATAGTGTTGCATTCATATTCAGTATTTACATTTTTTATACTTGTGTTTCAATGTTGAAAGTTTACAAAGAGTAGAGAGCATAACATACGAGTATACTCAGAGACCATTTTTGGGAAGTTTGATATAGTCCTTCATAAAGAGTTCCATATAATTCAGAAGTATCCAAACGACAAAAAATATTCTACATAACAAAGACAATGCGTGTCACTTACAATGTAAAATGTGACCTGAGCTATAATTGGTATGGCATTTTTTTTTTATTGATAAAACGACGTATGATCGCAGTCGTGATCGGTCCAAGTAAATCAACAGGTTATAATTTCTCCTTATGAATTCTTTATTTCACTTGCGATTTCATTAAATACATGCACTGTTTTTGATTGGTCTTTCTACTTAGACTTAGGTTTTTCAATAATAAATATCCCCCTTTCCATGATTTTCTCAAAAAATTAGAACACACAAAACATTCTTTTAGGTGTTTTCTTTTATGTTCATTTAGCATTTCAATGAATTGAATTTTGCCCCACTTATAACTTAAAAAACAACAGACGCAATAACATCATTTCTATAATCTAGGTATAAAAAGTGGACCGTGCATTACATAACAAATCTTTAAAGCACTTTAAATTAAAAATGCTCACTTCACAAAATTCCGATTACCATACTGATACGCATTTCTGATTTTGTTGATTCAATTTTTTAGAGAATAAAATGGATAGTATTTAAAAAAATCTACGGCAATGCATTCTCTTTCTGTTATCCGTAGACTTTAAAAGGTACATGTATACATATTAATTTTTTTCACCCTTTACAATAAATTGCGTTGAAAGGTTGAACATTAAAAAAAATCAGGAAAAAAAACTTAATTTAATGGATTTGCCGTTTATTTCACACATATTTTTAAAACCAGAACAACATTATTTGGATTAAATCCATACTGGACTTCATCATGAATACCAAGTACGTGTTTCACTTATACACAATAATGGGTTAGAGGTATCCCTTTCAGTTGTAGAAACATTTCTAAATGTCTCGATTGTAGTGTTCTCACAGGTTGTTGTTTAAAGTCTTTTTTCCTTCTTTATATTACCCAAAACAGTACAACATGGGTAAAGACAGTCTAGCAAAAACACCGAGGACGGGGAATTTTCATTTAGACAAACACATTTTATGAATGTACGTTTTTGTTACATTGTCAGCATGTTCAGTCCAAGTATAACACCTGTCAATGTAAACACCAGAAACAAAAGCATACCTAATACGCATTCGATGGATCTTGTTTCATGAATCTTCGTATCTCATAGAGATATCTCTACTTAAAGGGACATAGACACAGTTGCAACTGAGTTTTTAATACAAATTTCAATTTTTATAATCCCTAAGTAAGGCTTCATCTAATGATCAGAAAAATTTGAACATAACTTGTAAATTAAAAAACAAGATACAGAACTTAAAGTTCTTCATAATGTAAACAAGGCTCCAGCTTTGTGTTTGATATCATATAGAAACTATATATTATAATAAAATGACATAACATATTTATAATAAAATGAAATTCAGCAAATCGCTAAAGACAGTCTAATTGTATTTAGAATTTATTTCTTCATTGAAATCATATGTATTGAACAAACATTTATTAGCATGTTAATCTAAACAAAAACACGAAGCAGATCCTGTTTACATAACAAAGGTTTTGAGCTCTAAATCAGTCTTGTATCTCGACAACTGAAATTTAAAAAATGGAGAAATGGTATTGGAATTTTTTTTAGCTAAAACAGTGTTCATGTCTCTTTAAGCGAAATAACGTACACTGTGTGATAAATTGTACATAATTTGACAAATTTTATGCAAATAAGAAGGAACCTGACAGAACTCAAATGTTCGAATAAAAATTAATTTCCATGATTCATAATTTTGCTCGTTTTTTCTGATCTGGTGTTTAAAGTAAACCAGATTATAAGGGCTGTTTAATAAATATTGTCCTGGGCTGTATGACATACAATATATAGAAATTATATGACATTAAGCTTGACTTTCTGTAATGATTGAATCTTTAATGAATTCGTTATAGTTTATGTGACCATTTTTCCCTCCATAGTTTAATTGTGAAAAGCTGGAAAACAAGGGCTATTCGAGATAAAGGCAACAAAGACTTACAACGACCAATGTACGGTTTGCAAAAATTCAACAAATTATCACTAATGATGTTTGATTGAATTTAAGACACAAAGCATTAATAGAATTAAGAGGCATCATATTGAGGTTAGTTAACAATGTTTTAAAGAAACATTTGACAGTAAAAAAGTTTAGTACTCAATTGTCACCCTATATTTTGAAAAAAATAAACTCAAACGATAGCGTGTATAAATGTCTACACAGTTATTTTTAAAAAGTCAAAAATTGAAGTTATCCAAGTTTGTCTGATTGTATACTGTTTCAATCCTTACGTCGGGGTTCGAATCCTTCTGTGGGACGTGGAGACCGGTCCTTCGGATAAGACCGTATAAACCGAGGTCCCGTGTCGCAGTAGGTGCTTGCACGAGAAAGATCCCTCACTGCTCAATTGCCAAGTATAGGACAAAATTTGTAGCTGTCTCCCGTCATATGAGAGAAAAAATTATTGAGAGGGACGTTAAACAACATACAATAAATTAATCAATAAAATTTTAAAACACCTTGACACCTTGTAAGATCCCTGTATTGTACATGTTAATGAAGTTGTAATTTTGATGTTGAATGATCGTGTCCGTTGCACATATATGGGAGTAATGACATGGAAAAATAACCTTCAAATGAAAATAATCTTGACTTCTACATAAATTTTGTCAACATATTTACATATACCGTTGCTTTTTTTCTACAATGTTATAAGCCAATTTTGAAATGGTGAAATTAATTTGAAATTACATGTATTTTTGTGTCACCTGCGGAGCACGGCGGCACTAAGGGATCACTAATCCCGGCGTCCGTCTGTCTGTCAGACCTTGTTTCCCAGGAGATCTGGACTTGATATTTTGAACATTTATTGCTTGGCACTATAGCATTTGTAAATATATGTGGTTACTTACCTTATGATATACAGCATATATATTTTTTACTTTTAACGGTTAATTCTATGCCATTTAGCTATTTCTGACCGATTGTCATAAATCAATCTGGAAAATATCACTTGAATTTGACCTTTGAACTACTATACAACGGATACCCCAGATAATTTTATATTTACTTAGGACTTTTGTATTTTTGTGGCGGTGTTGATAAGTAATATTAATGCATGTTTATTAGCTCATAATACTGTATTTGAAACTATGATATTTAGTAACCACACACACTGATATTGAATATTATGAAAATACATCGGGATCGAGTAAAGTAACAATTTAATGTAAAGACATTGAAACATGTATAAACACATTTAAAATGATAATTTATAATCAACTTAATTGTTCTCTTAAGGGTTGGGAACATTTAATATTATACTATGCGTGAATGTTTTATGAACACCATGCAAGATTATTATATTGTTTTTATGGAAAACTTTATATATCCAAATACCATATAAATAGCTGACCACTCTTAAATTTAGTTTAAACTTTAAGAAGCTAAAAGCAGACACACGCGTTACACACTCTAGTTGTATATAGGCACCATAGAAGAATGAAGTAAGCCACGATAGGTCTAAAGAGACGTGTTACAATAGATAGTTTTCATTTGACCTAAATTTAGCAAAAGTTACCTCCCGTTGGCAGCCATACTGGAGGTCCAAATGCTCATATTGCTTCATTATTCAACCAATTTTAAATTTTTATAATTGCGATTTTGAATTAGGAATCATTATTTTTCTAAAGTATTTAAATTTTTGGAAGCCTCCTTTATTTAAGAAAAATATTTAATAAAGATTTTCCACCAAATATTTCTGCTACATTTTCTTAAACTTGGTAAGACAAATATAGGAAAACTCATCGAGTCAACCTCCAATATGGCGACCAACGGGAGATAACTTTTGCTAAATTTAGGTCCATCGGAAACTATCTATATAGGACAGCGAGACATTAATTCAAATACCTAGTATTGGGTATGCTGTCGGCGCCTTGAAACTTGTAAAATTAAAAATACGAAATGTCTTAAAATTAGGTGTGAATTTTTGGGTGTATAAATTACACAGACCTGCACGAAGCCTTCTTTTAATGAAGCGCTAGCGCGCTTCCTGTAATATGTATATGTCGTATAAACATTTAAACATTCCTTGAATGGCCGCTTATACATGTAATGATGATACAGATAATTAAATAGATAATAATGTTTAACTTACTCCATGTTTCTCGTTTATGGATTAAGTATCAGCTATGCATTTAAATCTTAAACATTAAAAATTATCTATGCAAAACACCCTAAATCGTAAGGAAATGAAATCATTCCACTTATTAATTTAAAAACGAAAGTAGATTTTAAAAGGCATATAAATGAATTTCTAACAAACTAAATTTGTCTCATTTTTGTACTGTTATCTCAATTAATGATTTGTTATTTTCTTACCAAATAAGACCTTTTCAAGACATAAAAGCCAACTATTTCATTCTTGAGAATTAAGACGCACAATCCCTATATCCTTGACCTTTTTTTTAAATGCCTCAGTTATGCACACTTAAATGTTGTTTTTTTTCTCCTTTTAGCTCACCTGGTGCAAAGAATTATAAAAGCTATTCTGAACTAAATATCATAATTGTTTGTTGTATATGATGTCAGCATTATAAAATTGTTTACAATTTTATTTTAATTACAAGAATGAAGGACTTATATTAAATCAAAGTGCCAAAGTTTTCACCATAGTTAATCAAAGTTCCAAAGTATTAAACTTAATGTAACTATAGTTAACTACATTAAGCTATAGTTAGCTATAGTATTTTTTGTTATGGTATTATTAAATTTTTGTCAGTTATTTGATTCACTTCATAACCTTTTTTTGTATAGATAAATTAATGGGGTTTGAATTTTTGTCATGTTTTTGAATTGAATATTAATAATTTGACGATAATTGTTTGGAGAATGCTGAAATAAAAATTTATCGAAAGTTGGATTAAATGATTTATATGTGTTTTATGCAATTTCATCTTTGGCACAATGATATTCATAAAACTTTTCAAATGCACCTTTGTATATTTGCACGGTAAAAATGTACATATTTGATTTTTACTACAAGGCTTGTTAAAAAAAACCTCTTCAGATAATTTTCAAAGCTTCCTTCATAAAATAAACATTTTTGCTTTCTACTGCCAATCCTTGTACTTTGTCTTTGTTTCGGAAGAATTTGATTTTGTTTATGGATAGTAATGAATGATTGAGTTCATTTCCTGTCTATCAATATTCAACGTAATCTCTTTAGACTAAAATAGTGTATATTTGCAATTCATATCATCAAGCAATCCATCTGTATAATTCATGATTATTTCCGTATTTGAAAATTCAACAAACTTTGATATTATGTCATAAGATATAATTATGCACTTGTATATTACAAAATGAACAGGAAATGTCAATATTCATTTTAGAAAACTCAAGGTCAATTTATGAATGTATCTTCATTTAATTAACTGGTCCAGTGTACGGTACTCCCATAACTTCGTAAGATGTGTTTGTTACACATGTAACTTTGAATTTAATATGAAGTTTTTTTAATCATTGAATAATCTTCAATGAAATAACATTTCAAAGTCAATATATTTCTTCATTTTGTTTCTCAATTCTTTATGGAACATTTTTCAGGAACATTAAATTATATCTAATAATTCGACAGAGGTTCACAATTTCTGATGCGTATGAAAATAATTTCTGTGAAGTCACTTATTTTCGTGGGGGTTTAATTTTCATTGTTTTCGAGGTATGAAGAGACCCATGAATTCATGCCCATCACGAAATGTAAAATTAAATCTTATCCCCACGAACCAACATTTTTTCCTCAAACCACGTAAATTTGACCCCACGAAAATATGTGATTTTAGAGTATATTCTACTTGAGACGTGTTCTGCTAATAATTGTTAAAGAAGATAACTAGTTTATCACATTTCATAAGTCGTACGTCTGTCCCAGATATTGAATTGCTTTTTGACGAATATTTTTTTTTATATTGATGCAATTAGTATTTTAACAGCCCGAATACCCATCAAATTGCTTACATCTTTTCATAATCCTCTAACACTAAAACACCACCTCCTTAAATGGATAAAAAGTCTGTAAAACAGTTTGTTATGTGCTTCCACTTTTGTGACGTTTAATTGAAATGCTCAAATTTTTATTATTATTAACAATGGCACAAAATATAAAGATGAAAAATAAGCCAATTTTATAATGGGAAATAATCCACAGTTCCAGTAATAACAACTTCTTAACCGAAAAATTATAAAAATGGGTCTGAATACGCCCTGACTTGGCCACACAAGGGAAAGTTCAGACCAATAAAGAGAAAATAAATGACATTACACTTCAAACATATATATATTATACAAGAATTGAGTGAAATTTGCCGAAACTGCACCTGGCACTATGGGAATATACATATGTCAAATAATGCAACAACACATTGGTTAACTGTTCATCCGTAAGACAAATAGGACAATATAATGTATGAAGAAGGATATGAAGATAACGCACAGAATTCAATAATAAAGTCCATAAAACAATACATAAAACAATACAACATAGAAGCATAGCAAACACGGACCTCCGAAACATCAGAGGTGGGGTCAGGTAACATGGAGTTGTGAGCATCCCCTGTTGACCGGTCACACCCGCCGTGTGCTCCTTGTCGTGATATACGGAAATAACGGGAAAATCCGTCTAAATTAAATGTAAATAAATAAATTAAATAATTGACTAACAATTAGTATGAAAAACACCAGCCAGCACTTTACTTAATGATAAATTGTATCTTTTGATCTTTGACCACAATTATGATTAAATTTATCCATGATAAGATGACAATTTTTTTTATGTAACCGAGATTCACATGCTGTTCGGAGTATTCAAAAATGACTCAGAGACTAGAGGGCTTCTTCAGATACATATTCACAAAGCACAACACTCCTCGTTGTCTTTTAACAAGGTCACGGGCCTAGGAGTGTAGTTTTTATTTTTGCATCAATAGAGCAGTCATAACTTTCCATGTCGTTAGACATTTTTTGACCCTATTTTAAAAAGTATTTACAGGTTTTGCAATAATATTAATGTACAGCATACGAATTTAGATTACACAGAAACCATTAAAATAGGTTCTTATATAAACACTTTTTCTAAAAATATCATTACAAGTGCGAACGAAATGTTAAGATCATTTTTTTATTTATAATCATTGATATTTTTATCATTATTTAAACACCACGTGAAGATAAGAGTCAATGTTTCCGCCATCCACTTCTTCTTTAATCATTTCACTATTAAGTGAGACCTTTTCTTCTGAAGAGACGGAAGAGCAGGGGGCCCCATGATATTCGTCACCATTCTGATCTTCAAAATCTGTGCATGAATGTTTTTGTTCAAATGTTACATTCTCCTCCACTTTGAGTTTGCTAAAAGGCTCTCTTAGAGATAGTTTCTCTAGGCTTTCCGCCTTTGGGAATAATTTGTGGTTTTCATCTTTTGTTTTTGTGTCTGACTTTTCCTTTCCTGAAATTGGGGATAAGTAACAATCCTTCATATCTGGTAATGGTTCCAATATCTTATTTGTAGATTTCTTGTTTACTTCATCGGAAACATTAAGTATTCCCAAGTACTGGTCGATTTCTTGATATTCAGGTTCATTATTTAGATAATCACCTTCGACATCTCTCTGATTCTTTATATCTCCGTAACCTGTAGATTTCTGGCTTGACATTCTTCCTCGTCTAGATTTTGATCGTAATTGAATTATTACAACTATGAAGAGTAAAACTATAACTATTCCCATGAAAACCAGTAAATACATATTCAGCTGTCCCTTAGAAGTATTTGGAACATGTTTGACCGAGAAAGTAGTTGATAGAGTTGTGCTGCTCAAATTTGTATTCAGTGCAATTGTAAAACCAGAGAATAAAAGTTGTTTGGTATTTACTGATATATTAAATATCGTCGCCCGTGATTCAATGTTAGTGACAGTCACATCTACAAAAAAATATTATGTTATGTTCAACTTGTTAATTTTCTTGAAGGAAGCAAATGCACAGGTTCATAAATTAAAATGTTTTCTGAATACTTTGTATTTACCTCTGTCAAATACCTTAATTGAAAATCGACAACACATTTTTGCTATAACAATTAATTGATTACATCTCTAGAGAGGATATTGCAAGTTTTGCTATTTGAATAAAAAACAACATGAAATTGATATAAAATATATAGTACATATATATATATATATATATATATATATATATATATATATATATATATATATATATATATATATGTACTACAAGGATGACTTGACTTATTTTTACCTTCCTTTTTAAGGACACAGCCTCTAACGGGATCACATTCTTCAAAGCTGCACACAGAGGCACATTGTCCACCACAATATTCCCCGAATGTTCCAGGGGGACAAGGATTCTCACAGAAATCACCGTAGAATCCTGGTGCACAAGCTATTAATTAAAGTATTAAAAATTCGAATAAATAACAAACAGTACTGTTTTAATAGAAATCAGCAATATTTTTTTTGATACAATACACTTTGATTTCTCTTGAAGAATAATTATATATAAAGTGTTGAAAAATTAAACAGTTTTCATTTTATCTTAGCAAGCTTAGTAATTAAAAATCTATGAATATTATTGAAGTATTATATCAAGATCTGATTTTAAAGTATGTTGTTAAATAAGGTACAGTACACTTGAATTCCCCCGTCTTAGCAATTATTGTTTTGGTAAGGTGTAAAAAGCCGCATTCAAAACATACACAGGAAGTATCTATAGATATAATACTGTGCTATTTTGATGTATTTATCGTATAGAAATCAAATTCAAACCTATTTTTAGGAATATTACATGACACTGTAAACATATTTCAAAATGACATATTATTTGGAGGAAATTCCTCATTAAAAACAGATTTATTATTACATGCAGAATTGAAGTCAAGTGCCTCTTAATTATAATAATAATTAAAATAATGAGCCTTATAAACAATATCATAGGCGGTTCCTGCTTTATCAGCTTGTACTACATAAAGATCATGTATCCTATCTATTTGTTACTTTTGATTCATTGGAGTCAGCAGATTAATACTAGAGCATAATTTTCATTTGGCATCAAATTGTTGATACAAATTAAAACACCTACATCGAACTTTTAATCAATTGGAATTAATTCCGCTTTAGTTTTCTTTTAGTTTAGTTTTCCTGTAGTTTTACTGCGGTTGATTAATTGATTGATTGGATATTGTTTAACTCCCTTTCGAGAATTTTTCACTCATGTGGAGACGTCACCGTATGTCGGTGAAGGGCTTCAAATTTTGACTTTTACTCGGCACTCATGACCATGGCCATTGAGCAATGAGGGATCTTTATCGTGCCAACGCCTGCCGCTGACACCGGGCCTCAGTTTTAAGGTCTCATCCATAAAACCCGCAACTTTTACTTCAAAGTGCCGAGCGCATGGCGAAGGAACAGTTGCTACCCATTTTATCGACTACGTCAGTCGCGGCTGAGATACAAACTCACGACCTCCCGATCACGGTGCGAGCGCTCTTCTGACTGAGCTACCGTGAACGGTAGTTTCAGGGTGAATGCAACTTTATAACTGCATACTTTTTAAAGCAAATTTACCTACAGTAACATGACGGATACACAAGAAAGGTTTTCTATAAATTGAATGATACTGATATGAATAAAAAAAAAGTTTCATGTGCGTAACATGTGCTTATTTTCATTTGTTAAAAAACAGAAGGGTACTAATGAGAACATATGAAATATATACTAAAATGAAAACATCAAAAAGGCAAAGAAAGAATCTGAATTATCATATCAGCTCAAAAAATAATACTCGTGTTAAAAGAACGGGAGATAAATAATCATTTATAAGGTTAACTGGGGACTGGCAAGCTTCAATTTCAAAATCGAAATAAAACAACCTCTTACATTGTGAAACTTATAGTGTATGAAATTAAATATAGTCATATACAGTTTAACTTTAGAATGTCTTGAACTTACAACTGCATTCTCCTTTTTCGTTTCTATAGTAATTTGCACAGCAAACAATAGATCCTGTTATGGAACTAATGTAGAAAACAAAATAATATCAACAGGCTTGCGGAAAAGAGAACTTTTTAATAAGTCATGAAATTCATGAGATGAGATGACATTATCTAATGTTGGATCTATTATTTAATACTGAACAAATATGAAACAATTACAATAAAAAGTGTTTAGTTTAAAACAATTATTTATGCATAAAATGGGCCATTAGAAAGAAGAAAAATGAATTACCTATTGTCAATACAAACATGTGGATCCATGTTGATGAAAGATAAAAACAGAGCAAGAAATAAAACAACTTTTAGAAATAGACCGTACAGAAACATTTTGATTCAATAAACTGCGTATTTTATGGTCCCAAATATACTAAATAGCTTTTATAACAGGAAATGAAACTTGATTTAAATAAAAATCACTAAAAATTATTTCCTAAGGATTATCCTTAAAATATTTGACAAATATATGCACATTACACAGTTTCAAGACATCTTTAAATTATTTTCATATTTTCCTTATTTTGTCTATTGGAATAACTTGACGGTATACTTTAATTAAAAGTGATATAAGAAGATGAAGAAAATCAGCTATAAACCAGAGAAAAAAATCTCTGGTTTATAGGCGACATATCCGTATATACTTTAATTAAAAGTGATATAAGAAGATGAAAAAAATCTGCTATAAGCCAGAGATTTATTTCAATAAAACGAAAAAATGTATCAAGATTGTCAACTATCTCCGAGAGATCTATTTATCGTTTTGGTTTCCTTCTGGGATATTTGTGTTCAAATGTTTAAGGATTGGAAGCAGTACGTATCTCGATAGACAAAGATCCGGATATTAAGAATTAAGTCTTAAAGGAATTCATTTGGTGTGGCCTTAAACTCAAAATTTAAATATTTTGAAGACGTATTGTCCATTAACAATGGAGACTTCCATTCTTATTTCGATACGATATACTCCTTTGTGCTTCAGATTAAAAATACCACAGAGTCTTACATACCTGGTATATGTTTCATATTTGGATATTTTGCTTAAAAAAAGACGTCAGTGATAATATAACACCCAAGATCTATGATAAACGTGATGACTGTAACTTTTTAATCGTCAACTTCCACTACCAAGCCAATGTAGCAACATACCTTCATCACATACGAAGTTTATATATAATCTCAGCCAATTCAATACCCAAAAGCATGCTCTACGTATGAACATTTTTAGAATTAAAGTATATTTTTGACAGACAAGTTGATGAAACACAACAACAGTTTCGTTTAACTTACAACTTCATTTTCCTTTCTCGTTTCTATAGTAATTTGCACAGCAAAAAATAGCTCTTGTTATGGAACTAATGTAGAAAACAAAATGATATCAACACGCAGGGGTGATAAGGAAGCATACAGAATGATACATTATGACGTCATAGTAGACTAGATGACGTCAATTTTATAACACAAGTTTTTTCGTACTATTGGTATTAGAGATGTACTCTAGAAAATGAATAGAAAAGTCTATACATTAACAAAAATAAAATGTTTTTATTTTGTTTTGCTGTATTTTTCATTTAGGTTAAAATCTACAATCGATGACGTCATATGTGTGCATCAAGTAACTTGGGAATTAATCATGTCGTGTAAGGAGAATTTGGCTAAGAATGACTTGTGCAAAGATACATTAAATGGAGTTTCAAAACAAATACCGTCAATATTATTTGAAATTCATATGGATTTCAGTTAATTACATGTAATTATGTATGCTAATTTATTTCCATCAATTAAATTCTCCTTTGAAGACTAGTCAGCTCTAAACGTATCCCGGTCGGCCTTTTCTCTGTCATTCCTGACGAAAATAATGCAGCAGAACAACAATAAGCTGAATATTTCAAAACATTACATTTGTCTAGATGGAAAGTTTGTCTTCTAAAATACTATGGAAGTGCTGCTAGAATCTAGAGTTCAGCATGGTTTTACGAAAAATCTCGGATCATATGTATTAAATTCAAAACTTCGGGTAAGGTTTCGTGCAAATGTGTGGAATAATGATTTTACTGACAGGACAGATGGATTCTAGCAGCACTTTTTATGCAAAATAGATGTTTTTCGACTATATTATTTACTCAAGGAATTTATTATGCTCCGGGGTATTGTTGTTCTGTTAGCTTTTTTATTAAGGAAAATTTCGCTATAAATAGAAGTCATGTGATGCAGTGGTAGTGGTGCACGTCTTTGCGTTAGACATTATTTTATCTCTATGCAATAGTTAATGAAAGTTAACGTTTATAAGTGAATTAGGTAAATTATCAAACTCAATTTTCGTTAAAAAGTCTAAATTTCCCGAGAAATCATTTATATGCTTTCTGAACATATATGCGCAGCTTGGCGGTAAAGAGAACTATTTATTAAGCCATTCTTATATTGTGTATGAAATTCATAAGATCAGATGGGATTTTCTAATGTTGGATCTATTTATTGATCAGCAATATTTAATACTGAACGAATTTGAAACAATTATAATAGAAAGTGTTTAGTTTTAAACAATTATCTATACATATAATGGACCATTAGAAATGAGAAGAATGAATTACTTATTGTCAATACAAACATGTGGATCCATTTTGATGAAAGATAAAAACAGAGAAAGAAATACCAAAACATATAGAAATAGACCCTAAAGAAACATTTTAATTCGATAAACTGCGTATTTTATGGTCCCAAATATACTCAATAGATTTTATAACAGGAAATAAAACTTAAATAAAAATCTCTAACATTTTTTTCCTGTGGATTATCCTTTAAATATTCGACAAAAATATATGCACATGACACACTATCAAGACATCTTTTAATTATTCTCATGCACATGTGTTTAGCTACTCCCAAACTCACTAAACTTTGGGTAAAGTAGAATACAATTATTTTAAAATGATAATTTTTTTCTCGATGATTGATTGAATTGCAATAAGTACAACCGGGTATTTAGCATTTCTGCATGCTTTTATTAGGATTTTACACCAAAGTATTTTATAGATACAATAATTATCATGAAAAATTAAAATTGACATTTACTTCCAGTTCATGAAAATTCTTAAGTAAAACAATATTGAAAATTGAAATGAATGATTTTTGCTGAGATTAAATAGTGATACATATATAAAGAATGTATATTTTTGATATTGTCAATAATTCAAAAGTACACATTCCTCAACTTTTTAATCAAATCCTAAGAAATTCTCAAGAACCACGAAAATTTGATCCCACACGTTATGGTGAACAGTTAAAGGTTTTCCTTCAAAATTACTAGCATGTACATAAATGTTTAAGTAGCAAAATTGCAATAGCTTTTTATATGTTTGTAGGTATTTATATTACGTACAAAATGTTTTCCTCGCAAATTTCTGATTTCTCTTTTTTTTAATGTAACTAATGATTAAATTTATTTTTATATTTTTTAAAATTATTTTATTTTTTGGTTATAGATTTTATGAGTTATGTTAGTTCATCAGACAAACCGAGAATCTGAAACCTAAATTTTCTTAATGTTAATGATTTAATTTTCAAATAAAGATCTTTTTATGGTGATGATATACATGGACTATAGTGTCTCTATCGATATCAGATGCACTTTACTTTTAAAACGATCTGAAGTATAAACATTATGAAACACACGACCAACAGTCCCTTATTCTTGCTGTCATTCCCGTGACCATATAATAAGAGCGTTTGCATTTATATCACGGAGTTGATCCAAACGTTCCCGGTTCAAATCCCCCCGTGGAAGGTGGGTATGTAATACTTAACCCGCGGCAGGTGTCGCAGAAGTGTTTGACGGTAAGGTCCCTCAGTGCTTAATGACCTTGATGAATGTGTTACATGTATATAAAAAGTTGTATTTTTATCCCAACAGAGTCAAATGTTGGGGTGTCCATATGAGTGATAAAATGACGACATAAAAACAAAAAAACAAGAATCATTTTACATTTTCATCGTTTAGAGTAGCTCTGACGGTAGAGCGCTTGCTCCGTGAGCGGAAGGTCTTTGGCAAACTGATCTGCATTGTAAGTCGTTTAAAAAATGGGAAGCAACTGTCCATTTGTCAGGCGCTCGGCTTTCTGAAGTAGAGATTGCTGGTCTTTTGAATGAAACAGAAGACCTGCGTCAAGGCAGGGGTTGACATTATAAAGATCCGATCCCTGAATGCTCAAATGCCGTAAGTGCCGAGAAAAGGTTAAAATTGGACATCCTTCCTAAGTATATGGTGACGTCTCTTTGTGAGTGAAAATTCTCGAACTGGAAGTAAAACAAATTATTAGACCAAATAAAAATATGTGTGGTTCCGGTTACACCTCCAAAAAAATTAGGGTAGGTAGGTATTGTTTTTTTATACAAAATAATTTTCAGATTTTTTTCTAAATAATACCTGCTTTGAAAGTGGCATTTAGATGTGGCTTGATAATATACTAGTCAACATTGTTAGGGTCACCCTAGTTTTTAATATCAAATACTTTTAAATAAAAAATAATAAAAACAACACATATAAATTGATATATTTGTTTTTGCAAAAAAAAAATTAAGAATTTCGTCAAACTTTGCAGATATTTAGGACACAATGTGTAGATGTGCATATTACCAGGAAATTCCGATTCCATTATTTTTTTCCGGGAATTTCCGCACTTTTTAACTTAAGCATTACCTTTTATATAGAGATGAACAGTTTGTCAGCGCAACTCCTCATAAACCGCTGCACAGAATTTCGTCAAACTTTGCAGATATTTAGGACACAATGTGTAGATGTGCATATTACCAGGAAATTCCGATTCCTTAATTTTTTCCGGGAATTTTTGCACCTTTTAACTTAGGCATTTGGCCATACCTTTAACATAGAGATAAACAGTTTGTCAGCGCAACTCCTCATAAACGTGTGCTGAGTTTATCGTTTTTCTTTGCAGATATTTAGGACACAATATGTAGATGTGCACATTACCAGGAAATTCCAATTCCTTTATTTTTCCGGGACTTCCCGCACTAAAAACTTAGGTTTTTGGCGATACCTTTCATATAGAGATGAACAGTTTGTCAGTGCAACTCCTCATAAACCACTGCACAGAATTTCGTTAAACTTTGCAGATATTTAGGACACGATATGTAGATGTGCATATTACCAGGAAATTCCAATTCCTTTATTTTTCCGAGAATTTCCACACTTTCCGTCTTAGACTCTTTGGCCATATTTTGAATATAGAGATGAACAGTTTGTCAGCACCACTCCTCTTAAACTGTTGTACATAGTTTCGTCAACCTATGCAGATATTTAGGACATATTCCATTATTTTATCCCAAAGAGTTTTGCCTTTTATTCAAGAAAATTTCCCACCTCCCCCCCCCCCACCACCACTTCAAATTAATGTTTGGATTTGTATAATGCCAAGAAATTTTGATTCCATTATTTATCTAGAAACTTCATTCCACATTTAAATGTCCTCATATGCAAGTCTTTTGATGTGAAGATTATTTTGCAATTATTGCCCTTTTTGATCTATACTAAGTATTTAAAGTGCACTGTGCCTTTCATTATGTGTTTCACCGTCAAGTTTTGGGGGAGCGTGGGGTATGTGAGCTAGCTCACTTTTTCTTTCATTTAAAATTAAATTAATAAATTTTATCCATAGAGTTTTGTTCAATGCATTATTTGAGGAAAATTTTGAAAAAAATAAATATTTTTATTTCGAAATAATTTCTTCATTATAAGTTTCTATCTTTTGTCGTGTCTTTGACTGAAATGCACTCATTAGTTTACGAAATGACGAAAAGTTGATGCTTCCTTTTGACTTTAAATAAAAGAAGCAAAGCTTTATTACTTTGATATAGAAAATTGTGGCAAAAGAACTAACAACTCTTTAGTCAAGTGAATTAAAATATTTGCCATTTTCTGACTGAGTTCTTCCTCACATGAAGTGAAGGTGTGTAATTTGTACTTTCAAAAAATAAATCATGTTTAAATCGATAAGACGGTTCCTTTCCAGCTGAAAATTGCATTTAAAGCAAACTTTAGACAAGGTGAATGAGCCTCGGGAGTGGGGAAAATACAGCTTTTTGGGGCCTTGGAAAAATACACTTGATTGTTAATATACATGTAACATGATGAAATTAAGATCAAATATATGTTTTTATTTGAAAAAAAGAACATTAATCATGAAGCCACGTTGCACCTTAAAATATTTTATAAATATTTGAATATTATTAAAATATAAATCTTTACAATGAAAACTTTTTGCCTTGTTAAAGACTTCATACTACCATGCTCATTTCTCATATATTTCCAGAAACTGGTTTTATGTAAGTCGACTTTTTTGAGGTATAATCAGCAGTCGTGTTTGTCAATTTTCCTCATCTTTTTTTAACTTTAGGTTTAAGAGAAACGATCCTGATTATTTAATCCTGATTTAAATTATTTCATAGTTTACAAGTTAATCTATGAGACACATTGGACTAATTCTTGCGTAACCAATGCAATCAAATGATATTTACTCTGTTATATCTTCCCCTATTACCCAAAGGCATGCTACCTGACCAGATGTCTGCAGCTGGGTGCGTTTAAGCAAAAAGTTATTTCCAATCCTGACTTCACACCTTTGCGTGCATAAACGATAACATAAAGCATGTGCTGGTTAAACTGGGCAACTTATAGTGAATCTCGCCAATGTAGGCATAATTATTTATTTAAATTTGGCTTGCAAAAAATAAAATGACAATGAAAAAAAGGCATGCTGCCGCGCCATACTAGGTTGCTTTAGACATGTTAGACTTTACACTTATTAAACACTTGCACTACGTGCCAGAAACGATGTTTTGCTAGGAGACCGCCATTGCTGAAACTAAAACTAATATCAGAGTCAATAACGGAAATCGGAGAAATTCAGGAAAAAAATATGAAAATTGCCGGAAAAAAGTTTAGGGTCCGGGTGTAAAAAAGGATCCGTCGTGTAACCAGAACCACACATATTTTTTTTATATATGGCCTTATCAAGCAATCGAATAATTATCATCTCTTAGCCTTTTTCTTATACACTGTAGTTTCAAGTAGAAAACAATTCATGTTTACATTCTTATTGTAATCTTTCATATAAGAACTAAAACCAAAAATCTAAATGACAATACATTGGGTGTGATAAGCAGGTCTCCTATAAGTGGATAGGTTAAAAAATATTGTTTTCTATATATTTTGACGTTGTATTACGTTTCTTATAATTTTCAAATGAAAATAATGTAATCATACAGCAAAGAATTTTCTTTTAATTCAAAAGAAAATTGTATAATTATTAGGTGTTTGATAACAATTATTTAAGAATTCACACAAGATCCAGTGGTGATCCAGTGGTCCTTTTCACAAAAAATCTTACTACAAAGACTAAAATTTCACCACTCTGAATTTTTTTTTTATTAAGATATTTTTTCTAAATAATTAATTAAAATGTAATCATAAAATATCAATATAATGTACAGGGAGAAATAAGATTTTCGCAACTTAGATATTGCTGTAGAAAGGGGGAAAGTTTTAGTCTTGGTCGTAAGATTCTTTGTGAAAAGGGCAGCAGAGGTATAAGGTAAATATGTAAGCTCCTTTATAAAATGCTTTAAAATAATATTTTCATACAAATACACACATATATACAACCTGTCTTGATCAAATTCACATTATAGGAAGCTTTTGTTTAATAAGATTTATCCTTCTTGGAATAGTCCTACATTTATACTGTTTATTTTGTTATAGTAATTTTAATGTATGCGTGTTGTCTTTCCTTCTATAAAAGGCTTGGTATATTTCATATTATTCAGAAAAAAGCATTTTTCTCAAAATCAGGTCATTGTTTAAAGTTAAAGATTCACGTGTTTGTGCAAAATATTGAATTTATTTACTGTCTGTTTTCGGTTTAGAAAATGACACTTGTTTTTATTTCAGCTTAACGTAAGGATAAATATTACATTTTTGTTTTTGTTTTTTTTTTTTTTTTGTTTTTTTAGAATTTTACAAATTTATGCTCACCTGGTAATTGGTAAATCTCTTGCTGTTGAATTGATCAACTAAATAACTTCTTCATATTGGCCAAACCACATATTTTTTTAGATTCAGGACTTTTTTCAATGGTAAAAAATGATACATTACAGTTGAATATAATTTGTGAAAATAGATTACAATT
The DNA here is from genome assembly GCF_032062105.1 of Saccostrea cuccullata. Lineage (NCBI taxonomy): Eukaryota > Metazoa > Mollusca > Bivalvia > Ostreida > Ostreidae > Saccostrea > Saccostrea cuccullata. Next base: position 12,836 of record NW_026929348.1, on the reverse strand, counting down.
TATAGGAATATTCAAAAGCAATATTGCACTTCTGAGTGGGAAATATTTTGAAAAATGTAAAATGTTGTCTCCTGTTGAAAATTATTGACATTTGTTTCGAATTTATAAATCTTATGCAAGATTGCATCTTCTGCATTGTTATACGTGGGGAACCTATTCTACAGAAATAAAGCCGACATGTAAGAAATAAACCCTAATAGGAAAAAACATTGTCCTTTCATTTCCACTAATACACGTGGCACAGTGGTTACAGCGTCTGTTTTAGAGTCGAGAAGTAAGTGATTATTTACGTCGTGGGTTCAAATGCAATAGTGCAAACTGAGGCCTCTTTACATGTAGCAGTAGGTGCTGACAAAGAAAAAAATCCATCACTGCTTAATGAACCTGAGTGCCAAGTATAGGACAAAGGACAAGATAGGCCAAGATAAGCTAATTTTCTATTTTGGCCCCGGGTTTGGGAGGGGGAGAGGTCCTTAAGAATGATGCAAGTTAATAAATAAATAAAACAAAAACTGTTGTCACACCTTCCAAAAACTGAGGTTAATATTAATGTTATGGAATACATGGACTGCAAGCACTTATTTTGATTGAAAGCTTATATGAAAGCCAATAGAGTGCGCTGACGTAGAGCATTTTCCAGAATTTTCTCAATTCTGGTGGAATTTCATCATATTTGAGTTACTTTTCTCTTCGGAAAACATAGAGCACAAGCTTTCCTATCTGAGATTTTTACACATAAACTGCATCTGATATTAGTGTATAAAATAGATAAAGGAGTATATATGATAAGAGCCAATTTAATAAATCAACATTTAAGAATGACATTCAGATATGTTTATTGATATTCATTTTGAAGAAGAGATTATATATTAGAAATATTTCCAATATACATGTTTTCACATTTAAAAGCACTCACTAGCTGTAAATGACATGTGAAATAATGCTATTTTTGCTATCTAACAAAAAAGCCAAAAATATGCCTTTTTCTTGGTGTTTTTTCTTATGGGAAACCTAGAGCGCAGTGTTGAACATGCATCATTTTTTCTGCGCGGGTATGTTAAGGAAGCATATAAGTCATTTTTGGGGAAATTTAGACTTTTCAAAGAAAATCAAGTTTGATAATTTACCAAAACCGCTAATAAACGTAAACTTTTATTATCTATTTCATAGATAAAAGAGTGTCTAACGCAACGACGTGCACCATCACCATGGCATCACGTGACTTCTATTTAAAGCGAAAATTTTCTTAATAAAAAAGCTAACAGAACAACAATACACCGGAGTTTAATGATTTCTTTGAGTAAATAATATAGTTGAAAAATGTCTTTTTTGCCTTAAAAAAGCTGCTTAAATCCAACTGTCCAGTCAGTAAAATAATTATTCCACACATTCGCTTGAAACTTTACCCGATGTTTTGAATTTTTTTTTTTACATATGAACAAAGATTTTTTGTAAAACCATGTTTACATGTATCTCGAGATTCTAGCAGAACTTTCGAAGTATTTTAGGAGGCAAACTTTCAATCTGTACATATCATATATTTTGAAATATACAGCTTATTATTGTTCTGTTGCATTTTTTTTTGTCACAAATGACAGAGGCAAGGCCGACCGGGATACAAATATAGCTGACTGTCTCCGAAAGAGAATATAATCGATGAAAATAAATCAGCATACCTGCTTTATTAACTGTTTTCCATATGAATTTCACAAAATATTCACGATATTTGTTTTTTAACTCCATTTTAGGTATCTTTGTTCATGCCGTCTTAGCCAAATTCTCTTAACACGACATGATCAATTCCAAAGTTACTTGATGTACACATATGACGTCATCGGTGGTAGATTTTTAATCAAAATGACAGATACAGCAAAACAAAATAAACACATGTTGTTTTTGTTTATGTTTACATATTTCTATTCATTTTCTAGAGTTAAATTACATCTCTAAATACCAATATTACGAAACTTGCGTTCTAAAACTGACGTCATCTCGCCTACTATGACGTCATAATTAAGCACTGATTTAGTCAAGTAAAATATATTGTATGCTTCCTTATTCCCCCTGCGTGTCACTTATTAGTTTTGGATAGATACATCTTTGGTTAAAATATAAAGCTTGTTCTAGGCTACGCTATATATTTTCTGGAAGAATAACTGCTTGAAAATAAGCAGTTTTATACAAAAATATGATAAATCGGCGGGAAAACGTGAATTTTATGATGTCATATTTCTAAAATAAAGGCATTTTGATCAAAATTAAAATGACCAATAAAGGTCGCATATATAGCTGCACAAATTATAGCTATATATAAAGTAAAATTAAGATATCCATTTTAAGGGGCCAAATGAGACACTTATCATATAATATTATCGCTCTTTGGTAGATACATGTAGGCAAGCGTGTGCTCTATGTTTTTGGAAACAAAAATTTGCATAAAAATGAGAAATTTTGAAAATTGACCTATTTTCTGACCTCGCTGTGATCTCTGTATATTTCAATCTTATAACCTATACACATTTTGTGTCAAAGATGACAACAGGTTTTTATGGATAAACTGTTGGATCATTCTCAAAGACACCTTAAATTGAGGGCCACATACTGGTTTTACCCTATCTTGTCCTTTCCGAATTTTCTCATATTAATACAGATTTTCCTCGATTTTACAGCTACTACACTTTTCTTCAGAAAATATAAAGAGCATGCTTGCCTATCTACAAAATTTATTTATTTCAAAGCCTTTTATCAGATGGATTTTATTTTAAAAAATTCTCAGTGAGACAAGCTTGTTCTCCATGTTTCCCGAAGAGAAACATAACTCAAAAATGATGAAATTCATCATACTGAGGAATTTAAAGAATATGTCCTACTTCTGCACCGTCTTGTGGCCTACGTGAAAGCTTTGAATCCAATTAAAGTAGTGCTTGTATTAAGGCAAGCATCAATTTAGATTATTATTTCGAAATTCCTAATACTACATGTAACAATAACTGTTTAATAAAGGTTGATAATCAAAACTTCAAAATTTCCTTATGCAAACACCCCATAAATGTACCTGATAGAAACTGGAAGAATAACACAAATTGTATTGGCGGAACTTTCATGGCTTTATATTAAAAATCAACATTCACATTTAACATGCAACTGGCATGTTCATACAAATCAACATTCACATTTAACATGCAACTGGCATGTTCATAACCTATGCGCCGATCTTACAACTGGTAAGCTTTTGGCAGCATAGCATTCACAAATATCAAACAAACCATATCATAGCTGGGGGACCTGGAGAAAACAGTATCCCTCAGCAAATGGTTACTTGTCAAAATTGCGCAAACACTAACTGTCAGTATTATCACGTTTAAACAGCAAAGTCCATAGCATTCTTCATCAGTATGTAAGCCATGACGATTTCTGAAATTGTCACATTCACACAGCAAAATCCATAGCAATCTTCATCAGCATAAAAGCCATTACGATTTCTGAAATTGAAAGAAAACACACCGCAGAAAACGGGAACCAAAATAATTCATGAACTACATTTAAAATATTCAAACCAACCATAAAATTTAAGGGAGGGAAGGGAGGGGATTTTTCCGTCTGCTAAAAAACAAGATGGAAGTTGAAAAGACCTGGCGCATGCTCATGAGTACTCATGTATTATTAATCGTAGAATCATAATGATACAACCGTATAATTCCGGAAAACGGGTTATGCCTAGGTCACATTTCCCGGCCGGTAGCCGTAGACCGGTGGTAATCGGTAGTAATCCGTGGTGTTAACGATGGCCCAACATCGGTCCACATCGGCCCAGTAGTCCTTAAAGTATCAGTCACATTATCCAGCGATGTGCATACGATGGGCAACCAATGCGTTTTATGAGAAAAAAGGCGTGGTTGCCGGCCGGACTCATAAAGGTTCAGCGATGCATTGCTAAGCATAAAACGATGTTCCAGGATAATCGGCCGATGTATATTACATCGCTCATACATTGGTGAACATTGTTCGTACATCGGTCGACTACGGGCCAATGTTTGGTCGAACATCGACCGATGATCGGTCATTATCTGTTGAACACCACTCAACCCCCGGATGACCTCAGATTCAACGGATATTGGACGATGCTCGGCCATACATCGGCCGATCCTTGAAAGATGTGTTAATGATGGGTTGCCGATGAGGAGCGATGTGAGGCATCGTTGGAGACATCGCTGAATTTTAACTACGAATTATTTCCTACCGATGACCCCACCGATTCGCAAAAAAGACTCAGTCCCCGTCCGATCACTAGTGGTGCCCGGCCGGCAACCACGCCATTTTCATCAAAAAACGCATCGGTTTCTCATCTTATACCCCATCGTTGGTTAATGTGACTTATACTTTACACTTAGTAGCTATTTGTAATTTCACAATAGAAAGCAATATATACGTCATTCTCAATAACTTTATTTATCTTTAAGGGGTAAATCTGATTATTTCGAAATTCCTAATACTAACAATAACTGTTTAATAAAGGTTGATAATCAAAACTTCAAAATTTCCTTATGCAAACACCCCATAAATGTACCTGATAGAAACTTGAAGAATAACACAAATTGTATTGGCGGAACTTTCATGGCTTTATATTGAAAATCAACATTCACATTTAACATGCAACTGGCATGTTCATACAAATCAACATTCACATTTAACATGCAACTGGCATGTTCATAACCTATGCGCCGATCTTACAACTGGTAAGCTTTTGGCAGCATAGCATTCACAAATATCAAACAAACCATATCATAGCTGGGGGACCTGGAAAAAAACAGTATCCCTCAGCAAATGGTTACTTGTGAAAATTGCGCCAATTGGATTTCAATCATAATGAAATCCAACCGCCATCATAGCGGCCGAATTTTGACCACAGTTAACATTCATCATTCACAAATCACATCACATCATAAAGCCACAACAGTTCCTATTCCCAAAATTCATGCACAGTCACTTTGATGGATAAACAAAGTTTTTACCAGAGCTGAATTGCCTAAGAGCAGCCTGCATTGTTGACTAGAAAATTTGATTACCTAAGGGAGATAAGTGAACTCCATCATTAAGAAAGAGTTTTCCTTGATCAATTCTGATATCAGGATACTTAATTGAAGCACCATTTGACCTTAAAACAAAGCTAGCAATAGAACTATTAATACTAGATCTTGATTTCTCTGCAGCAACATTTGAAAATGAATGATGCCAATATACCCTGGGCAAAATATGTGACCAAACAATGCAAGTCAAAGGCAAAACCAAACGCAACTTGTTGATAACAGTTTTCATAAATTTTTGTTGTCTTCTTAAAGGATTATTATGTTTGGCAATGTCATTACCACCTACATGAATAACAAGAAACCTTGGATGTGGCTTTGTAGAGTATAGGTCCGAAATAACCTCGTTGAATTTGGAAAAACTCAACCCTGGTAATCCCTTCCACAAAACTTTTACCCCTGTCAAAGAAAGGTCTGTGCCAAATTCTGGAGAATTCAATGCAAATTGTTCTTCTCTTTTAATAAGGGATGAACCCACAATCCAGATTGAATCTACAAGATTTAGAAACAATACATGAAGCAATCTTAACGGTCTACATAATTATGAAAAACAGCACAAAATTATAACCCAACTCTAATTTTGATACCCAGATGACATCAATATGGTCATGTGTAACCATCTTATTAATAGTATCATTTACATCTAAAATGTAATCAATTCAGGTCTGAGATAAAGCTTGTATGCATCTGATACCCATCTTCCCTTTCTTTGAATTTCATGTTCAGATATGCCAGACAAGTACATATGTGTAGCAGCCCCTATTCTAAAAGAGTGTGTTTTGAAAGTGTTTGTTTCAATACCTAAAAATCTTAATACTTTGTGCAAAACACTTGAAAATTGGTATGTTGATAAGGGTGTACCATTGATATGACAAAATAAAGGGCCATCCTCTTGAGATCTGAATTGCAAGAAAGTTTCCAGTAAACTAAAACACACTGTAGACTCAACTGATTTGCTGATAGTAATAACTAAACCTTTTCCATTCTGATCGGTTTTCGAAAAACGCAACTTCAGTTTGATATTTTCATTACTTAACTGTAAATCTGAAAGCTGAAGTACATTTCTTAAACTATATTTTGATGCTACTGCTATTTCGCTTATTCTAAAAAGACCAAAAAATGCAGTTGCAAATGTGGACCCAAATAATAAGTGCTCATACTTTGATTTTGTAACCATTGGCAAAACATCCAAAATTTTTAGCAAAACCTGATATGTTACCGGGCTTCTGTGATGTCTTTTGAAGGCTTAGATCTTTTTAAACCTGTCAACATTTTTTGCACAATAAATGATTTGACTGGATTGTCTAGGCCATGTACTTGCAAACTGTGACTCAGAGCTGATAAATATACATTAGCCGTAGAATGAGAAAGATTTTTTGATGCTAGAAATGCTACAAAATTGATTATATGATCTACTGGGGGTGGCCAAAATGGAGGCAATTGAAACTGTAATCTGAAGTCATTAAAACAACTATAGCTTTGTCATATGCAATTTTTGTGTTGTCAGAGAGGCTAGCTTCAATTAAATGATTGACATGTCCTTTAAAAGGTTCCAAAATGGAATAGGTACTTGATAAGGATGGCAATCTGCCCATGGTGCCAACTTCCTGAATCTGTTCCACTGCAATCGAGAAACTGAATCTGCAATCTCATTTATACAACCTCTCACATGAACTGCTTTAAATTGAATATTAAACTTCAAAGAAAGCAATACTAATTCCCTCATCAAAATCATGACTCGTTTATTCTTCGATGTTTTGCGATTCAAGATTTCAACCAAAGCTATATTGTCAACATGCAATATTAATTTCTTGTTTTGCAATTTGTCTGACCACAGGTAAAATCCTTAATCTATAGGAACAAACTCTAGAGAGGTTATGTCTTTTCTTATATCAACATTCCACTCCTGTGGCCAACAGAGATAGGACCAGGAAGTTCCAAAAGCCACACAACAACCTATTGAGTCTGAGCTGTCTGAATAAAATTGCACACTTTTGTCAGATTCCCATTCCAATTCTGGAAAACTTGTAGTACCATTAAAATCATTAAGAAATGTTAACCACATTTGAAGATCACTATGTATTTCTTTGGAAAGCCGTACAAAATGATGTGGCTTAGAAACACCAGACATTAACCCATATAAACGACATGTGAATGCTCTACCTGCTGGCAAGGCCTTAGTAATAAAAGCTAATGAGCCAGCTAAAGACTGAAGCTGCTTTAATGTTATCTTAGATTTCCCCTGAATTTCCAGTATTTCTTTTTGTAAAGATTCTACTTTATCCTTTGGAATGAAAATTGTCTGATAACTGAGTCTATACCTAAACCTAAGAACACTATGTATGTTGATGGACCTTCAGTTTTTTTCTTCTGAAACAGGAACACCTAACCCATTACAGATATTTTGAGATGAATCCATCAAAATTTTGCAATTGTTTGTACCATGAGCTCCAGCAAATAAAAAGTCATCCAAGTAATGAAGAACATTTTTCAAGTTGTTGTTATACTCTACCACCCATTGTAAAAAACTGGAAATTTTTTCAAATAAAGCACACGATATGGCACAACCCATCGGTAAACATTTGCAACATTTGTCGTTGCTGGAGCCGTAGATGTCTGTTGCAGCTGAGGCAGTGTGCTATCCATGGAATTGACCTCGGATGAGACTTGTAGGCCACTGGAATTAGCCGATAAATCTTGGCTACCACTTCCGGCATGCTGGATAAGTGCAGGCTCTCGTGTTGGTTGCGCCGAAGGCCCCGTTGCATTTGCAGGGGGTCTGACATAAGGCGATTTTGTCTTGGATCTCCGCGATGTCCTCGCTCTTAACAATCCAGTGCTCATTTTCTTGCAAATAATTGATAAACCGTCAGAGATTTGTTTACTACTAGTCGTTGATATTTAAATGTGCATTATATTCAATCAAGTATCGAAAATAAAATGCTCTTGTTTTACAATACTATTTTTTGAAAATAAGTCAATAAATTCTAAACAAATTCATTAAATATGAATTAATATGCTTGCATTAAGCTGTTTACATACATAAATTCCTTTGATTAATACAATACAATGTCGATGAAACTGGATTTGTATTCTCAGCAATGATTTTTCCGTCTGCTCAAAAACAAGATGGAAGTTGAAAAGACCTGGCGCATGCTCATGAGTACTCATGTATTATTAATCGTAGAATCATAATGATACAACTGTATAATTCCGGAAAACGGGTTACACTTAGTAGCTATTTATAATTTCACAATAGAAAGCAATATATACGTCATTCTCAATAACTTTATTTATCTTTTAGGGATATATCTGATTAACTACAGAATCACAATTTTACAACTGTCTAGTGCTTTGATTTTTACACAAAATAATGGGCCAGCATTGTTTTAATTTGCTTTGATTGCTTTTAAACAATTTTTTCCCCTAGAATTTATTTCTTAATCTTAATTTAAAATGAAAATGAAAGGATGGAAACGTCTACACCCCGTTTTTGGTACAGTAGAGGCAGTTTCTTACAGCTCAATATATCAAATTTCTAGTCGGAAAAAGATTTCCCCTTCCTCTTTTTAAAAAGGTGCATGGATTTGAGGTTAATATTTTCTGTATAATATTTCGACTTGTATATTTTGATAGCATTTCACACAAAATATATTTAAAATTTTATGTCATCTTAAAGTTATTAAATTTTTTAGACGGGTTTAATTGACACATCCTTACACTTTCACAAATCTAAATTTTATTCTTAATACTTAGGAAAAGCGGCAATCGTTTATTGTATAAATGAAAAATTCCAAAACTATAATCCAAAAAATTCAGAGAAGAAATGTTCGAAAGCAAAACATACACGGAGTATATTGTCAATCCGTGCAATTGTGGTGAGGAGACTTTAACAATTGAACGCACCCAGTGATTCTTAAACATCAACAATAGCAGTGCTCGTGTCCTGTTTACAAAAACTGTGTACGTTTCATTTTTCATTTCATTTTATTCAGGTAACAATATCACAGAATGTCATGATTCACAAATTAAAACATTACAGACTAGCATACTACTAGAAAAAAGAAATACACACACATTATCTCAGCACTATGCTTATTAAGGAAGATCCAATTTAACATACTGTATATATGTAATTATTATTAAATACATTGCATGACATACAGTTGATAGATATTACCTAAGGATAGCCCATAAAAGCCTTATTAAAAAAGCTTATTTCCAATGGGGTCCTCAAATAACAGCCATGTTAGTAAATAAAAAATAACAAAATTATAACATTGGAATTTAGGCAGGTACTTTTATGAGTATAGCATAATGCTTTGAAAAATGACATGTCTATAGTAGCATATTTTGTCTTGATAATTATCACAAAATGCTTATGATACTAAAATAATAAATAAACGATAAAATTAGACAAGCTTTTAACAACGGGTGTGATCATTTTACTAAACTCTGTACACAACACTTAGCAAGGATGACAATACTTGTGAAGGGTTTTGCTTTCTAACATTTCTACTCTGAATATAATTATTTTCTGGATTGGCAATCAAACTCATCTAAAAGTTTGAAGTTTCAATAACTTTACGAGGAAATAATTTTTTTTTAATATACTGCTGTTTATAATGCTATTAAAATATGACCGATGGCGCGCTAAACCACGGCTTCGCTGAAATAAGATTCTTGTTCTTCATTTATGATAGCATAAAGGTATATAAACTATATATTATCTTTTTAGATTCTCTACTTTTTAACTGGATAAAAAATTTGACTTATGTCGGTAATGAGTAAATTTTACGTTTTGAAAACAAACATGAATTTTGTTGAGTATATGAATAGACATGAAATATTAACTCTATGAAATTCCCTACAAAACGGTGTACATTATGCCTAGTTTTCCTTTGGATAAACATGTTAGAAATAATTTGATAATGATGTATCAAAAGGTCTTCAATATCACGTAAATGCACCGGAAGAGAAAGTGTTAAAGAATACATTTTAGGACATAATTTTAAAAAAAAGCAAACATGCAAATAATATATTTCCTTGATCATTCACAATTCTATACAGATCTCACTTATTGCAGACTTGTCGGTATATCAGCGTAACCGAGGCTCTTTATTGTAGGAGTAGTTTCCAATATACCGAGTAAATATCGAACGTAAAGAGACTATCTCCAAAATTTGACAAAAGCGGAAAATGATATCAAATATCGAAGTTCGAGTGTTGTTGTAAAAGTTAGTGGACGATGTCATATCCGTTATACTACTTTCATGACATTTAAATTAGTACAATATCATGAGTAAAAATATTTGTTTCGTTGATGTGTAAAATATCATTTTTTTCCCATTTAATACAAAGCAATTTACTTAATTGCTAAAATGAAAATGTTTTGTAACCGTGGAGCATACTTAACGGCAATGTGAGGTCAAAACAAAGGATCAAGAATGTATTTAAAATACTATCCCTATACATTCCACACGGTATAGTTTAATAGTCACCCATTTAAACCCTTTTCTAGCACTTGACTTTTATTTCCTAAAAATTGTCCTCGTTGTATAACTTCCTTCGTCAATGTTTTAGTTTCTCTTCCAATTTAACTGTACTTTCACAAGATAGCAACTCTGAAGCGCCTTGTCTGTCTTTCAATGATATTTCAAATTTTAAAAGTTTTAATAAGATTTAACCAGATATACCGTTTTATCACAGATTGTCCTCCTTCGATACAGAGTCTCTGTTACCCAAATACCCCCTGAAACATTAATAAACACAGGCATGACTTACTCGAGACATATCTTTTTTTTATTCCTTTACCATATTTTGAGTTTATTCAGGATTTTTCCCGAGTATAACACCAAATTGCATCGTTATCTGCTAGTCTGTGACGTTCAACAACGTCATCAGTGTTAACATTGTTAATAACATGACGTCGAGATTCCTTGAACGGTCCGCCCACTGTACACTTTGATTGGTTAAAATTACTTATAAATGTTAATGAGGGATTAATCCCTGGGAGTAGCTCTGATTTTCCATGGAGTAGTCTTCAGATGAGGGAAATAGTCTCTTCTCGGGAAAATAGACTTTTTTTGGTACGCATGCGTGATAAGGAAGCATACAGAATTTTCTGCCTTGACTAAGTCAGTAAACATTATGACGTCAACGTGGGGAGATGACGTCAATTTTAGAACGCAGGTTTTTCGTAATATTGGTATTTAGAGATGTAATTTATCTGCAGAAAATAAATTGAAACGTGTAAACTATGACCACAAATAAAATGTTTTTAATTTGTTGTGCTGCATCTGTCATTTTGATTATCTAACACCGATGACGTCATATGTGTACATCGAGTAATTTCGGAATTAATCATGTCATTTAAAGAGAATTTGGCTAAGACGGCATGTTAAAAGATTCGTAAAATGGAGTTTAAAAGCAAATATCGGGAATATTATGTGAAATTCATATGAAGTTCAGTTAAATAAATATGTACGAGGGTTGTTCCAAAATTCCGTAGACAAGCGTTGCTTCGTAGGAACCCTATGTCATACATTAACGAAACTTCGTATATAGATTAAACCAATACTATCTAATAAATTTAAGGACAAATATGGAGAAACTACACAGAATATTCCAATTTGAAAGACACATTTCTTTGTCTAATGTAGGAAGGTGGCGCAGTACTCAAAAGTTGCAAATAAAACTTGGCATATTATATTTAAAATCCTACGGAAAAGTAATTACTACCCCGTATCTTTTTAAGGAAATGAAAATTCTTAATAATGTTTTATCAACTATATTTCCTCAAATTTTGGTGTTTATGCTTTGATAAATACGAATTTTAAAAAGTTTTATATGCATGGGGTTGAAATTGGACTTTTTTCAAAATGGCGGCTGAGATGGCACAAGCGGCGCACCGGACTATGATCAAGTGTTTTGATCCTGAATTCACTCTTACAGAAATGTACAAGTCATAAATGTTTGGTAGACTAGGAAACTTTTTCTAATCCTTAGTATTTAAAATGACAAAAACTGTTTCTCTATGTGTATGTGAATAACAGTAACTAAAAAAAAGACAGGGCTAAGAAATAGGCAAGAGTTCCATAGTGCAACTCCATCAGAGGAAACAGACGAAAAGCCTGTAAAAATATAGCGTTTTCAAATTATTATTATTTCATACATGTACATGCATATTATTTGTTAACATATTTTAAAGTTTTATCATATCATCGTTATAAAGATATTTCACATTTATAACTATAATTGTTTCATTTAATTTAAGAATTTGATTCTGGTAATTGAAATATATTCGCCAAAAATTTTACCCGTTGATATTTGTATTTTTTGACTTTACAGATTGCTCCGGGTGTTAGAGAACAATATCACTTGAAATGTTATTTCTCGAAAAGTTTTCAAGTACACATGATAAAACTTCGTAATTTATCTGTCAAGAACACGCTTTATCCACCCTGAAAATTTTATAAAGATACATTAATTTCTTTGAAAGATATGAGCCCAATTTTCGGGACAACCCTCGTATGCTAATTTATTTTCATCAATTATATTCTCGAGAACAGTCAGCTATATCCGTATTCCAGTCGGCTTTTCCTCCGCGGCTAGGATAAGATTGTACGTAAAATATCAAACTATTCAAACTGAAGTTACTTCTCTGAACTACCTAGATATGACTTCTTAATAGAAAATGACGTCAAGTCACTGTCCATGTCTAGTTTACCGTCAACTAGTCGTCAACTAGTC
>NW_026929347.1:0-37609 GCF_032062105.1 Saccostrea cuccullata | reverse complement strand
TCAAGAATCAGTAAATTAGAGTAAAACTTAACGCGTCATTAAAGCTGCTGTAAAACTTGTTAATTTCCCCAAAATGTATTAACTGAAATGTATGAAATTTACAGCAACTTATGTCTATTTCATACACACATGAACAAGTGGATTTCAATTAGCAAAAATTATATAATGGGCATCAAAAATGGGTACCCTCCTTGTCAACAAGGACATACAACAACCAATGTATTTTAGCGATAATTCAACAAACTATCACAAATTATGTTTTATTGACTTTAAGTTACACAGCAAATTAGATAGACATCATATCGGGGGTAGTTCACACTGTTTTAAAGAAACATTTGATTGTAAAAAAGTTTATTACTCAAATGTCATCCTATATTCATAAATATGAGTGAAAACGAGAGCGTGTAGAAAATCTAAACAATTATGTTTAAAAAATCAAAAATTGTTCTTATCCACGTTTTTCTGAAATTCAAACAGATCATGCAACTTGAATCCATTTTGCATTTAACCCTCAAAGCAAATTTAGAATTAGATGTACTTGACAAAACTGCAAAGGCCTAAGAAGAGCAAAAATGTGCAAGAACACAAAAACAGTTTTATACGCTATTTTCGTAAATATTATCGGTCTTGTTGTTCAAATACATATATAGGGAGGCAGTTCAATTTCTGGAGAAGTCTATTAAGCAAAATATTTGCCAAAAAATTGAAAGGTCTCTGAGAGGAAGGAAACAGAGTGAGGAATTCACTACATTAAATTTCTTCCTGACAGCGGCCAAACCCACAGGCCATGAAGAGTAAAAGAGTTTTTGGGTAAACAAAAAGTTAATGTTTTGTCACATCAACAATATTCGCCAGATCTTTCAATCTTAGATTTGTTTCATTTCCCAAACTTAGGAAAACACCTTTCAGAAAGAAAAAAACAAGTACAGCAAATCATAGGATCTGCCATTTTCCAGTATACGAAGGGTCATACTCAAAACTGTGTTCTAAAAACAATTAGAAATTGAATAAAAATGTTATGGACATGTCTTTTAATTAAAAGAGAATATTTAAGTTAAATCATTAAGACAAAATCATAGCAAAGCGATTTTTGTTTCTTTCCGAGCACTCATGACATTATTTATTGAACGCCCCTCGTAAATTAAAATTTACTAGGATGTGATGATTTCACTAATACTTCACAGGAGGTGAAATTTGTGTTTAAAATATCAAATTTTATTGAGGTTTTTACTGTCACAATTTCAAGTTAAATCCCATCTTGCATATAAGAAAGACCTACTTTTTGTGAACTTTATTTTAAAGCACCAGAGAACCAACAATTGAACATTTGTGGGTTTTTATAATTTTGATGAATTTAAAGAGAAAGTTGAAATGATCAATATGGTTTGTTTCCAATGTTTTTAAATCATTTGAATTATTTCATTGTTCCATTTAGCCTGGATCTGTGTTTATATTTTTTGTGAACCTGAGTTAATACTTATAGCAGGCTGTGTTGTTAGTACATCACTGACAATTTTCACAGATGTATCCATTCAATGCTCTAAGATCATAATTGGTTTCTATATTAGTACAAGCCTACTGCATCATCTGCAGCAGGGAAGTAAAAATATGATCAATTTAATGGTTCCCAAGATTAAACAATTAAATGAAACAAAGGAAAGCCATACAGCTTGCTAGGTAAATCTTTGTTTGGCAACACCTGGGTGTCATTGTCAATGATCAACCAGGCACCAAGTCGTGTGTAGAAAGGTTCACATAGGCCTTGACACATCTGTCGCATGTGACCATCATATTGTTGGACTCCATGACCAAAGAAAGAAGGGTTTCATAATAAAAGCTTGTAATTATGTGTACTTTTATAAAATTTGATTGATCGAGCCCTCAGTGTTTTTTTCATTATTGAGCAGTATATCATAAGCATTATTGGCCAGTACTATATTGAAGGCTTTTTTTCTTAATGTAAGTGTCTACCTGGTGAGCAGTTGTGTAAGAACTACTTTTAGGCTGTTGATCGATGCTTGTTCTCAATAACAAAGTGATGTACAGTACAAACCAGTCATTATACATACTAAATAAAAATATAAACAGCTTCTTGTAATTTTTTACTATTTTATTTTATTTTTTTATCTTTACAAACCTGCTTGTTTATGTGGTTTATTTCTTACATCAACACAAAATTTTACTAAGATTTGCCCATAGGGAAAGATGAACTGATAGAGAAAGTGGGATGTATTAAGATTTTATTACGATTATTCACAGTTACTGGGAGGTTAACATGCACACAGTAGCACATCAGAGATCTTATCATACCCAGCTGGCAAGGGGGATCAGATTATGATTGGGCTGGTGTTGCTGTAAATTTGATTCAATTTTGTTATCCTTTAGCCTTGTAGGGATTCTAATTAAACTTTTCTTACTTACATATAAGAATCAAGGAAAAAAATAAATCTAGAAAAACTCAACTTGATTAAATCTATAAAACAAAAAACTTTTTCAACTTTTCTAAATGTATATGAACATGTCCTATCAGTAAACATGCTTCTTTAAAGAATTTTCTTATTACTTGAGCACTGACATTTAAGGATACTATACAGCTTTCATGATATTATGAACAATTTACTCATATTTTTTTTAAAAAGGGGGATGCAGATTAAGATGGAACATTAAATGAATAAAACATGAAAACATGATACACTAGCAAAGTGTTCAGACATTTTCAATGTACATGTACTTTTTTGTATTAATTTTTGACACAAAAAGTGACATTATCAGGGTTCTATTTGCAGAAACCAACAAAGAGATTCTAATGAGACTTGGTATAGTGGATCCTTTGGTAGAACTGCTTCATTCAAGGAATGTAGAAGTCCAGTGTAATACATGTGGCTGTATTACTGCCCTGGCTACCACAGGTAAGAATCATCCTGACCCTAGCTACCACAGGTAAGAGTCATCCTGTCCCTAGCTACCACAGGTAGGAGTCATCCTGTCCCTATCTACCACAGGTAAGAGTCATCCTGTCCCTATCTACCACAGGTAAGAATCATCCTGTCCCTATCTACCACAGGTAAGAGTCATCCTGTCCCTATCTACCACAGGTAAGAATCATCCTGTCCCTATCTACCACAGGTAGAAGTCATCCTGTCCCTATCTACCACAGGTAAGAGTCATCCTGTCCCTATCTACCACAGGTAAGATTCATCCTGTCCCTATCTACCACAGGTATGAGTCATCCTGTCCCTAACTACCACAGGTAGGAGTCATCCTGTCCCTATCTACCACAGGTAAGAGTCATCCTGTCCCTATCTACCACAGGTAAGAATCATCCTGTCCCTATCTACCACAGGTATGAGTCATCCTGTCCCTAGCTACCACAGGTAGGAGTCATCCTGTCCCTATCTACCACAGGTAAGAGTCATCCTGTCCCTATCTACCACAGGTAAGAATCATCCTGTCCCTATCTACCACAGGTAGGAGTCATCCTGTCCCTATCTACCACAGGTAAGAGTCATCCTGTCTCTAGCTACCACAGGTAAGAGTCATCCTGTCCCTATCTACCACAGGTAGGAGTCATCCTGTCCCTATCTACCACAGGTAAGAGTCATCCTGTCCCTATCTACCACAGGTAAGAATCATCCTGTCCCTATCTACCACAGGTAAGAGTCATCCTGTCCCTAACTACCACAGGTAAGAGTCATCCTGTCCCTATCTACCACAGGTAGGAATCATCCTGTCCCTATCTACCACAGGTAAGAGTCATCCTGTCCCTATCTACCACAGGTAAGAATCATCCTGTCCCTATCTACCACAGGTATGAGTCATCCTGTCCCTAGCTACCACAGGTAGGAGTCATCCTGTCCCTATCTACCACAGGTAAGAGTCATCCTGTCCCTATCTACCACAGGTAAGAATCACCCTGTCCCTATCTACCACAGGTAGGAGTCATCCTGTCCCTATCTACCACAGGTAAGAGTCATCCTGTCTCTAGCTACCACAGGTAAGAGTCATCCTGTCCCTATCTACCACAGGTAAGAGTCATCTTGTCTCTAGCTACCACAGGTAGGAGTCATCCTGTCTTTAGCTACCACAGGTAGGAGTCATCCTGTCTCTAGCTACCACAGGTAAGAGTCATCCTGTCCCTATCTACCACAGGTAAGAGTCATCCTGTCCCTATCTACCACAGGTAAGAGTCATCTTCATCCTAGCTACCACAGGTAGGAGTCATCCTGTCCCTATCTACCACAGGTAAGAATCATCCTGACCCTATCTACCACAGGTAGGAGTCATCCTGTCCCTATCTACCACAGGTAGGAGTCATCCTGTCCCTAGATACCACAGGTAAGAGTCATCCTGTCCCTAACTACCACAGGTTGGAGTCATCCTGTCCCTAGATACCACAGGTAAGAGTCATCCTGTCCCTATCTACCACAGGTAAGAATCATCCTGTCCCTATCTACCACAGGTAGGAGTCATCCTGTCCCTATCTACTACAGGTAAGAGTCATCCTGTCCCTTTCTACCACAGGTAAGAGTCATCCTGTCAGTATCTACCATTCTGTCCCTATCTACCACAGGTAGGAGTCATCCTGTCCCTACCACAGGTAAGAGTCATCCTGTCCCTATCTACCACAGGTAAGAATCATCCTGTCCCTATCTACCACAGGTAGGAATCATCCTGTCCCTATCTACTACAGGTAAGAGTCATCCTGTCCCTTTCTACCACAGGTAAGAGTCATCCTGTCAGTATCTACCATTCTGTCCCTATCTACCACAGGTAAGAGTCATCCTGTCCCTATCTACCACAGGTAAGAGTCATCCTGTCCCTATCTACCACAGGTAAGAATCATCCTGTCCCTATCTACCACAGGTAAGAGTCATCCTGTCCCTATCTACCACAGGTAAGAGTCACTGGTAAGAGTGTTTCTTTCCTTAGGTGTGATATATTTACTTCCAGTTGAGCTGCAGTTTCATGAGAACTTTTCTGATCAAAGGATGCCCAGTCTCTGTCTGTAATTTGTTCACTTATGTGTGTCCTCTGTAGACTTTGTATATTATTGTCTTCTCAAGAACCACTGTGACAATAATTCGGCCATTTTCAACCAAACTTGTCATAAAGCATTCTGAGGTGAAGAGGATAGAAATTTGTTCAAATTGAAGTGCCTTGTCTTTTTTCAAGAGGAAATATTTAAAAAGTAATGAAAACTTAATGACATCAATATCTTTAAAAATCTCAGTAAAAAAAGATTCTTGTTTGTAGCCTCTTATCACTCACAAAGGACATTTATGATTCTATAAGCACAGAACTATCTACTCTGTCTCAATAAAAGATCACCTTATAAAGTTTAGATTAATATTAGATTCCTTTTGTTCTGTGTGATATTCATATTTCTGTTGGTTGTAAACAAATTGCACCAGTGAACCCCATCTGAGAGATACCTTTAGATGCTATCAGTATATTGAAGATGAACCTAGAGATATATCATATTTCTCCGCATTTAATGTAACTTTTGCTGCAAAAAATATTGTTCAGACTTGAAAGGTTAAACCAGGAAAGGAGTGTGTTTTTTTAAAATTACTTTTTCCTTTTGTGTTAAATTGACACAGGAAATATAGTTTTAAGAGATATGTGATAGACTGGATAGAAGATCTGATTTCTTTGTTGTTGAATGATCTTGAATTAATAAACTGTTTAAGAGGTAGAAAAGTAAAAAAAACATCCTGTTTTCTTTGGGTTACTTTTAAAAGCAAATGCTAAAGCTAATGAAAATAGAAATTCAAAAAGGACATGTTTCCTTTTCTGGCTAAAACCAGCATAACTTCGAAGTTGATTTTAGTTGCATGCATAGTTCAAAATTGTATGTTAATTAATTGTCTTTGTGTACTACTGGTAATTAGATATTAAATATTCATATAACTGACCCTTAGACCACAATATGAGGATAGTCCATGCAGCCTAAAGTCAAAATGCAGATTTTAATTTTTCTTTTAATAGTTTTTTAATATGGGTATAATCAAATAAAAACACATGATGAAAAATGATTTTATGACTATACTAGTACTGGTATTTGAGATTTTTAAGATTGTTCTCAGTTAATGGTCTTGAGTTCCCGGAATTTAATTAAAACAAATATGTGACACGAGTATAAAATATAGGTCAATACCCTCATAATGTTTTTTATTGTTATTATGCTCTTTTTTCCAGATGCTAATAAGCATTCCATTGTGTCTTGTAATGCTGTCAAGCCCCTCCTGCATCTAATGCGATCAGCAGATCTCCGTGTAAAGAGAAATGCTGCAGGGGCCATACTGAATTTAACACATATACGTAAGTTTACCACATACCCTACATAAGGCCATTTACCTTTTATTAAAATAAAGTTGTTTTTTTCTAGCTCTCACCTATAGGGAAATACAGAAATGTCACATCCTTGCTAGCCAAGGATATCTGAGACACTATTCTCCTCATAAACCCCTGGCCTATGGTGTCAAAAGTAGTTGGGAGTTTTTAGGCCCTGAAAGTTTCGGGGGTATATAGTTTTTGTCATGTCCATCTGTCTGTCTGTCTGTCTGTTAGTTTGTCTGTTAGTCTGCAAAAACTTTAACCTTGCTCATAACTTTTGATTTAGTGGAACTATGACTTGGTAAGATTCAAGATCACATGACAGAAACACTCCCATCATTTGAAAGCACCGTAAGCCAAGGGTTTATGAGGAGAGTAGCATTTCAGAAACCCTTGGCTAGCAAATTAAGGTGGCATGTCAAAAAAAGTAGATTTATCATATTCATATTTATTAGATTTGTTCATGCATTTTCCAAATTTAAAAAAGTTCTTTTTAAAAAAATAAGTGAATACATTAGTCTATTGCCTTACTTCTTCGTTTGTACTGTTGCTTATAAAACTTTATGACATATGCCCTAGAATTTTGTGTCACAGCTGTGAAACTTTATACAGCAGTTAGTCATCTTATCCCTTAACAAGTTAAGACTATTAGAAAAAATATTGTTTCGAGTTTCTGTTTTTGTTGTCTTTTCTAGAATAAAATGATTATGTATTTATACTCTTATAAAAGTCTTTCAAGGTCAGTTGTGTAATACTTCTCTAGAAATCAATAATTTTCTAAATATAGAAAGTGTCGGCCTGACACACCTCCCATTTTATGTGTCAAGGTCATGGCTTAAGATACATTACGATAGATTACTTATTTTTCTCCGCATCTAGATAGAATGTACACTTTTTACAAAAAGTAAGGTGAAAATGTTATAATTTAAAAATCATTCTTACATGAGAACTAACCTCGATAAAAGATCAGAATCAAACCTTGTTACGTGTAATTTTAGGTGTTTAATATTTACCTCTCTGGATAAGACATTTAAACTGACCATAATTTTAAAGTATGACCATTATAGCTAGAACTGAACTGAAATCAAGATTTTTTTGGAGAAAGCTTTTGTGCAGGGACTTTTCTAAATTGAACATTACCATACATTGCTATATCTTAATGACATTCTGATTCCATTACTAATATTGTGATTCATGATAAAAGATTTCTCTTCATTTATTGAAGAATACATTTTATTGATTTTATGCAAATAAATGAAAAAAAATCAGAGAAACACACATTCAACACACAACATTTTTACAAAGGTAAATGTAAATATATTTGTACACCGGTAAAAGTAGGCATAGGATCAATCCACTGTGCCTTTTGTATTGAACTTTTCTGTATACGTGTAATTGCACAGTGCAATATGTGCATGACTGAATATTTGATCAAAGCAGAACATGAGGAGACTAAACAAAGGCTTTTGTATTGTGCATGGTCTAGAAAGTAAATATTTACATATTCTCTTTAAGAATAGATTTGAATTATTTAATGGTTGTACTTTAATGCATCTGAATGTCAATATGGCTGCTGTTGCATGTTTGACATCTTGATTACAAATGCTTTCTAGTTATTGTCCATCACTGCTGGGCAAAACTCATCTTCTTCAAATTTTAAGCATCACTCTGATTTCTGTTCATGCTGTGTGCACACAATTCAGTATCTATGTATAATATATCCACCAAAAAAAAATCATTCAACTGAGTTACAGCGATATTTTTCCCTACAAGATGTACGAGGGCTGTTCAATAAATAATGTCCTGAACTATAAGACCTACAATACAGATATCATATGACATTAAACTTGACTTTCTCTCATTATTGAATCTTTCATTAATTTATAACAGCTTATGTGACCACTTTTCATCAAATAGTTTCTTCATGAGAAGCGGGGAAACAAGGGCTATTCGAGACACTGCATTATAAATGAATGGTAAAGAATCAGTAAACTAGAGTGAAAATAAAAGCTTCATTAAAGCTGCTGTAAAACTTGTTAAAAATCCCAAAGAAATATTCACTGAAATATGTGACATTTACAGCAACCAATGCCTGTTTTATAGACAAATGAGCAGGTGGATTTCAATGATAAAAAATTATATAATGGGCATCAAAAATGGGTACCGTTCTTGCCAACAAAAATTTAACAACTTATGTACTCTTTGCCAAATTTCAACAAATAATATTTGATGAAGTATGATTGACTTTAAGACACATAGCAAATTTGATAGACATCATATCGGGAGTAGTTTACACTGTTTTTAAGAAAAGTTTGACGGTAAGAAAGCTTGGTACTCTAAGGTCACCCTATATTTTGAAAAATAAGTGAAAACGTCAGCATGTACGAAAGTCTTAACAATTATTTTAAAATATCAGTAATTGTAGTTATCCACCTTTGTTTTATAATCAAACAGATATTGGAACATGAATCTATTGCTTAAAACCCTCAAAACAAAATTTACCATAAGATGTACTTGATAAAAACGGCAAAGGTCTGACAAGAGCAAAGGTATGCAAGAGCACAAAGACAGATTTATATGCAGTTTTCTTAAATATTAGTGGTATTGTTGAAAAAATCTGTATTCGGGGAGACAGTTTAATTTCTGGAGGAGTCTAGAAAGCAATTTTTTTGCAATAAAATCGAAAGGTTTATTAGAGGAAGGACCCAGAATCAGGAATCCACTGCATTGAATTTCTTCATGACAGCGTCCAAACCCGCATGTAATGAAGGGTAAAGGGGTTTTCGGGATAAACAGAAAGTTAATGTTTTTTCACATTAACAATATTCACCAGATCTTTGACCTTTTGACTTGTTTCTATTTCCAAACTTGACAAAACACCTTTCAGAAGGAAGAAACAAGTCCAGGAAATCATTGGATCTGCCATTTTCCAGTATACTAAGGGTCATACCCAAAAATGAGTTCTAAAAACCATCAGAGATTGGATAACAAATGTTACGGACATGTGTTTTAATTAAAAGAGATTAATAAGTAAAATCATGAAGACTAAATCATTGAAAAGCGTCTGTTTGCTTCTTTCTGAGCACCGAGGACATTATTTATTGAACGGCCCTCATATATAGAGATCAGTTGGAAATCGGTCTTAGCGACAGAATACTGTAGATCACTAAATTTTCGCGACACCTTATTTTCGCGAGATTGTCATTTACTCTTGATTAGCGAGACAAAATTTTCACGAATTCTGGTTATAGCTCTATATAATCTTAAGGAATACTATTATATGCGAGAATTTTATTTTCGCGAGGACACTGTCTCGCGTAATTACGCGAAAATAAAGTTCTCGCGAATAAAAAGTGATTTACAGTACTCTATCTTATATCAACCATTACCCAGAGAGAGAGAGAGAAAGAAAGGAGTTGCCAGTGTAAAAATTTAACCTTGTGGAGCTTCTTATTTTTTTTTTACCTTTTTAGAGTCCAACAGGAATGAGTTGGTGAATCATGGCGCCATTCCCACACTGGTGGAGTTGATCCACATGTCAGACTATGATATCCAGTACTATAGTGCAGCCGCACTCAGTAACATCGCTGTCAATCAAAAACACCGAGCCATGATGATCGCGGTGGGACATTTTGATGTCATCAGACAACTCATACGACTTTTATCTTCAAAGAAAGACAGGGTTAGTGTAACATGAAAAAACAGAATTATCAGTTTAGGATTGGTACCAGGTATTTGTATCAATCTAATTAAAATTAGATGGATCCACTTGCATACTCAGCGAAGTGAGTATGGAAGCAAATCTAACATCTGATTTAAATTAGATTTTATTTGTATGAATTTTAATGTAACACTGGAAATGCATTACTGCATTTCAATATATAACGAAATTTTAGTTATATCAAATCAGCAATAAAATGGTAAAGACCTTTGGATTAAGAGTTATTTACAGAATGCTAGAATTTCATTTTACATAGCTAGTATGAACAAATTCATGGCATGTACAACATGTACTTACATGTACAAGTGTATATGCATTATGTATTATATTTCTGTTTGGTTTACAGGTAAAATGTCAGGCGTGTTTTGCTCTCAGGAATCTGGCATCAGATGGTAGGAAGATGTTACAGTCATAATTAAAAGTGTAGAATCAGTCATTTTCTAAGAGTGTAATTGTTTATCAAATTAATTCACCAACAAAACAAATCATGAAGTTATAAATAGATTGATATTATGGAATAAGCCATGAATCATCAATTTTTGGTCTTTTTTTACAGATGAGAACCAGTTATTGGCAGTGGAGAACGGTGCCCTGCCCCCATTACACCACATTCTGACTTCCTGCCGGTCTGACACACTGGCTGCAGCTGCTGCATGTCTAAGGAATCTCTCTATACACAAACTCAATGAAGTAAGATATCAAACAAAGATACAGAACTTCTTTAAAAGGAGACCTCCATAAAAGATCAATTTAGTGACTTACTGAGAAAGGAAGTAACTCAAATCACTAATTGTCCAAGTTCAAAAAGAAAATTGAGTTATGCCTCTTTTCATATAAACGCAATATATATCTTTTTGACATGGCATGGTTACTTTTTATGAATAAATTTTTTATAAAAATGTTTGAAATACAACTTTTAACTTTTTTGGCCTTATCAATGGTAGCAAATATCAATGAACCTGGTATTAAAGAAAAAGGGAATGTATGATTCACCACAAAATGGTAGAAGTGTAAAATATATTAAGATATGACAAGCTTTGCTTTCAAAATGGCAATAATAATGAAACAACTTGATAGAATTTTGCAAATGAGATATATGGTACTATTGAAATGGTCAAATTGCTATGAAACTTTTATTATGATACATGTATGTACATGTAAAGTCCACAAAATCTTGTGTTACAGGTCAATGAATCTGTATTTTTTTTTACTGATGTCTTTGAGAGCTGCTTTCATGCATGTAAACTAGTGTATCAGATCTTTTTTATGTTGATAATGTCTTTTATAGGCAGCCTTTATACATGAAAACTTGGTACCAGATCTTTGTCATGTTGTCTGTGATAGTTCTAATCCAGAAGCCCAAAAACACATAGCAGGAACACTACGCAATTTGGCTGTCAGTGAATACGTACGAGTAAGTAATTTACTGAAGTAACCCTCAGTCAATAATATGTTTATATACATTATATATTGATTTTAATTTAAAATTACTCATGTTCCTACATAACTGAGTATTTGCTAGATGGATAAAACTCTCAGGTAAATCTTATAATTAAGCAAAGTCTTGACCATATAACTGGTTAATCAGTATGTAAGGATATCACAAAGACTTTGGAAAATAATAAATTTTAAGCCACAATAATTTCAAACAATTTTTTTTAAAGTTCCCTTTAATTTGAAAGAAATGGTAGTATTATCCATGCTAGTACTTTATTTGTAGACCTTGATAGAGAATGACTGTGTGGAGGCCTTGACCTTTGTCCTTCTTGACCTGGAGTCAAGGATACCTGTCCTATCAGAGGTCACAGCAGCTCTAGCCGTCATGGCTGACGAAGGTAAACTTTTGATATCAGATACAAGAGAGAACAATGGAAGAGGCATAAACCCTGTGACGTAAATTAATCATCTGGGAGACTGCATGTTCATGATTTAATTTAGTTATGTATGTGTAAATACTGTTAAAAACCTCGTTTGTTGGTTTCAGATGATGTAAAATACAAGCTGATACATCTACAGGGAGGTAAAGCCTTCAGTAAACTGGTGACCCTGGCTTCACTGTCTAGTCACAGAGAAATACAGTACAACAGTGCTGGCACGCTGGGACAACTGGCATTAGTCAGTGAGTAGACAAATACTGGGATTCAGCAAGAGTTGTTGGCCCTGAATACTGAATTGTGAAAACTGTATAAATACATTGTATATGATGAATAAAAACGAACAGCATATGATAATTGTTATATGTATAAATTGTTTACTAGATCTTTTGATTTCATGTTCACTGATGTTGATTCATTGAGAACTGAATGAAGTTATGTTGTACGGCACTTGTAGGTTTACCAGCTGAGTTGAAAGAGGCTAATAGGAAGGGTATAGTTCTTTATGTCGATAAGTTCCTAAAATCTCCTGATCCAAGCTTTGTACATGTGGCTCTGTGGACATTAAACATGCTACTTAAAGGTAGGTAAAGTTAAAACACAAGAAAATATTTTCCCTGATATTTTTTTTTTGTGCAAAAATTAATGTAGTTGAAAATTTAATGGATTGTTTGCTCAAAGGAATAAATTTAGGATTAGACAGAATTCACTTTGTTTTATTTTTATTTTAGATATATTTTTCCTGAGGGCTTTCACTGACCACAGCATTGAGTCTGTTATAGACCAAGTCAAAATAACTCATCAGCTGGCAAAGATCCAGGACCTCTGTAACAGTGTTATTGACCAGCTCCACGGGGTCATGACCTCTTCAACCTCGAGTGAGGACTGATTTTTACATCAGGAAGTTCTTCACCTCATTGAAAGAATTTCCTCCCATTTTTAATGAATCTCCCATATTTGTTATCTTTATATATATGAATGCATGGACATCACCATTTTACATGAGAGAAACAATCTTTTTGCATTGTTGTCTAAATTAAATCTTAATTTTAAGTTTGTTGTCATCAGTACTTTTTGTTATACATGTTATACAGATTGCTGGGCATTAAGAGAAATCCATCCAATGAGACATCATTGCTTCACTGTATAATGTGTTATGTCACTTACCTGATAGTCTTAATACACTGCAGAATGCTGTACAAAAGCTAAAAATGGACCTCAGGCTACCCAAATAAAGTACATGTAGTAATCATTATAATATTATACTATTTATTGGTTATTTTTGACAATGAGCAATGAAACTTAACTGGGTTTTGATTTTAAAATTAAAAAATTATTAACCAAAAAAATAATAATAATACATGTAAAAGCAAGAAAATGTAGAGAAGTGGTTGCTTGAAATAATCTACAAGTAATCAATAAGAAATGTAGTCACATTAATGTATTATTTATTTATAGCAAACTGGTCAGGTGTGTTTTATATCAAGATAATGGTTGTTGTTTGAAGGTGAAATATTGTTTATCATTCCAAGAACTTTTATTACTTGCACTAACATTGTCATCTTGGAACCCATTTTCAATAGTTTATTTTATTAATTTATTTATGTTTTATGATAGTTGTATTTTTTAATTTTTGTATCAGCTAATATAGTAGAAAGGAAGTACAGACTATATTGGTAATATCGTTTATCTCCCTTGCAAATCCATTATTTATGGTATTTCATGTTTTATCTTTGTATATGCAAAACAACCTGTTTTGGTACCTTCACAGATGAAACTAATATGCCTGTATGCAACTTCAGATTTGAATTTTTGTTTTAAAAGAATCCACTTTTATAACCATTTTTAAATATGCTTAAACTTTGGACATGTTTACATTTTTTTAAAATACAAAAAAAATTAACAAAATATATCATACTTACATGTAAAAACTCATGCCATAGAATATGTCTACTGCATACCGGTACTTGTGAGAGACCCTTGGTAGCAAGTCTAGACGGTTATTATCATGAATTAATCCTCATTTTTTAATTGTAATTTTTATACGCCCGTCTTAAGACGGGACGTATTATGTTATAGGCTTCATGTCCGTCCGTCCGTCTGTCCGTCTGTCCATTCGTGTCCGGCACATAACTTCAATACTATTAGGCCTAGGATTATCAAACTTTGTCAACTGATACTTCTTGGGTAGACGGTGTGTCGTGCACAAAAAGTAGGTCGCTCTGACCTTTAATAAAGATGCTATGGCCAAATATGGAAAAATCCTGTCCGGCTCATAACTAGAAAACTATTAGACCTAGAGCTATCAAACTTGGCAAAAGTATACATCTTAGGTAGAAGGTGTGTCGCGACCTATTTCAAGGTCACTGTGACCTTTAATTTTAGAAAATTTTTTTAAAAAACTAAGTTTTTTAAACTTTAAATTTCATAATCCTAGAAATGTAAAAAATAGAGTTGTATCCTTATTGAAAAGTATTAAATCAAGTAAAAACTTATTTTTTTCATCATATACTTTACAGCAATCTTTAACAAATGTCAATGTTAATGAGAGGAATTCAGTTTATCCCATGGGCATAATTATCAAGCACTGGTCAAGAATAATTTTGATAGCAGAAAGTTGCATGTCAAATTAGAGAGAAATTAATGAGTTTAGTGTGAGGAGGTTACTAGTAGAGCATTGCTGTTATCTAAATCCCTTGAGTATTGGGCAAATGGACAGCCAGCCTAGCTGTTAGATTAAAAATAGCTCTTGTTGGCTAGCCTAAGTTTTAAAATGAATTTGATGAAAAGTAATTAAAACTTATTTGATGTTGCAAAATAAACTAAGAATCTGATATTATGTAATATTAATTAAAAAAAAAACTAATTTTAAGGGGTGGGGTTGAATCAGCATGCCTACTTGTCCATATGAATTAAATATAAAACCTGTCTGGCATTAAATCTAAAAATCATGGAGTATTTTTTATGTTTTAAAAGTGTTTTAGGATAAAAAGTGCAGATCCATTAATATTTAGGGAGTAATGAGTAGACAAGCATCCAGTCAAAGATTAATTAATGAGTTCAATGTAGGAAGGCTATCTGATCAAGCGCTGCCTTATATGTATCCTTTGGGGATTAGACAGAAGAACTGCTGGTCAGTTTAAAGCATATGTCATTTGATGGCCAGCCTTTTTTTTCAAAATCTATTTGGCATAGCTTAAGTTGTTAAGACTAATTTGATATTGTTTATTATGATGGCCGGCATTTGACAAAGTCTAACACAAACAGTATAGAAATCTATCAGTTATGTAATATTTGTTATAATTATGCCTACAGCACAGGGGATGGATAAAGAAATATTTTTTTAAAAAATGGAAAAATCATGGAAATCTTAGAATCAAGGTTGAAGTGATTTTCTTGCACTCTAAACTGTTAAAGATAATTGTGTAATTTTTTGACGGGCGTATCATGCTGTGGCGTGGCACTTTATTACACCATAATGTTTAAAGTTTTATAAATACGAGGGTTGTCCCATAAAATCGTGGACAAGTTGTCTAGTGTGAAAAATAAACATCACTGCGTTCTGAAATTTTCACCATTATTTAGTACATATTTTAGTAATATACACAGCAAATTTCAGATAAATATATGCATAAATAAACAAATTATGAGATTTTATGCCATGTATTGTATGACCTTACGGCGCATGGATTATAACGTCAAAGTGTCTAAAACAGCGTCACGTTTTATCTTTGCTGAAAATGAAGTTGGATGAGTCCGACTTAAATTTAGGAATTTCATTAATACACATTCTTTAGTCTCCATAAACAGCCGAGGAACCAAATGGCACCCTCATGCGATCTTCTGAAGATTTATTAGTAAGTTACGGACAATATTCTCACCATCATTCAACTAATAGTAAATCTCATATCGGCGGTCTACTGTGACAGCGTCTTTTGCTATTACATTAGGAATTTGTCCGTACGTTTTGTACTCCCCAGGGGCTCGATCAAAAAAGAATTCACTAAGAAAACACCTATTTCATTTGTATATTTAAGATATGGTGATATCTTTATAATCTTTTTTCTTCTATGTGTCATTACAACATCGAAATAAAACTGAACTGTTCTCCGGTGCGCCGTAACGTCATAAAACGTCGCCATTTTTCGTGTGTTGTGTTTACCACTTTCCAATTTCAAATGCCCGAGAAATTGCCAAAAATTAAGCAAATGCCTTAAAATTTTTACAGAGACTACAAAATTAATTGTGGAATTGAATTAGTGTAATTTTAATCCAAATCTTATGTATTTAAAACTTTTATTTTGAATCCAAACTTGTGTATTCTTTAATAAAACCTTGGTTTTTTGACCGTGCGCCGTAGGACAATACCTCGTACACATTCAAGCATAATAAAATCTTTATTTTTGCCTATATTTTATCAAAAAAATTATCATGCACTTAAATATGATAAATAAACATTTACTAAAATTTTCAGCTTATTGCGCCCATTACTTTTCGAAAAAAACGCTTTGTCCACGATTTTACGGGACAACCCTCGTATGTTACAAGTAAAGTTGATAAACATGCAAATTTGTTAAATTTTGATCATAACGGATGAATCTGTCAGTAATAAAGAGAGAAACAAAGAAATCAAAGAGCTTTGAGATCTATATTTGGGACTGAGTTTTCCATGTTTTAAAAGATCAGTTCAAAGACAACAATCTAATTCAGAGAATATTTGTCCCCTGCTTAAGGAAAAAATGTGCAGATGTAAAAAGTGTGTGTGTTGGGGGTGGGGGTGGGGTGGGGGGTCAGGTCACATTCCGAGGGATGGATTGGGCCATAGGAAGTTATGGTATAAAATTTCTTTGCAAAAGCTTCTTCAGATATTGCTCGGAAATAAAAGTTTTACACACAAAGATAATGTATAAATTTTTTACCTAGACCTTTGACCTCAACATTAATAGAGGTCTTCTTTAGGCCATTGGGAGGTGTGGAATAAAATAATAATAAAATGTACTGACCTTTGAACTTTTGACCTCTAAATCAAGGGGTCTTCCTTAGGCCACAGGAAGCTGCTATGTAAAAATTCATAGCAAAAGGCTCCAAGGCTTCTCGAGATATCTTGTGAAAATGAAAGTGTTACAGACAGACAGACCCAAATTGATATGAAGGGGGGGGGGGGGGCAACAACCTAACCCAAAAACTTCATGGATTGATCAGTAAGAAGTGAAAGTGGGGTCATCTATTTTTTGTCACTAATTCAGCAAAAGATACACTTATCAGATTTCCATTGCTCTGCGAATATGCCATGACAATTTACATGTGCTCCTACGAAGAAAATGAGAATAAAGCAATGGTTCGTACTTTCTGGCTAAGAATCATCAAACCTTGGAAGGTGATGCATCTTGTGTTCTGGAGGAACATCATCTGAAAAAGGTCACTGTGACCTACGTTTGAAATGTAATGGTTTTAATTATTTTAATAGTTTGGATACTAAATGGCTTATAATCATCAAACTTTGTCAGTCGATGCAGCTTAGGTCCTCAACAGAACCGTTCAATCGCCTGCTGATTTGAACTTGCCATATAAATCAAGCAGTAAACCAAATGGCCTCAATACCTAGCACTGAAACTGAAAGCAACAGAAGTGACGATTTCTAACTAGGTAAAATGTAGAGTACTCGACTCGAATAGGATGCTTTTAATTCGATCGTTTTTTATCGAGACAAGCTACTGACAATTCAGTTGATGTTACAACAATTTTAACAAACCCTTTTTAATGCCAACATTTCTAGGATTCCACTTTCGTTCTTATGATCATGTTTGTAAATTAATACAACCTATTGTTTGGTCGTATATACACAAGTCATGTCAGACTATCTCTAGATACGATCCAACAATAGGTTGTATTGAATTGATTGTACGTTGTTTTGCGTCCCATTTGCGAATTTTTCATTCAGTCTCAGAGAGATTTTTTTCGAAATTAATCATAACTTCAATACTTAAAATAACTAAGCCTATACTCTCTTTTAATTAAACGGTATCGAAATGTAATGTTTGTCTCGGCGTTTGAGAAAATACAGACACCTTAAAGTCGCTCAGTCACAAATATATGTTAACTAAAGCGATGAAATATTCAACCAAAAACAAGACTTTTCCATTTGTCTTTTTAAAATATCATTCTTGCTTGAAGCATTGATAAGATTGATAAAGTTTAAGTGCAGTTTTACCAAAAAATTGTAATGTACCATTAATGCACATACATTCCAATGTATGCAATATATCTTCGTTCATGATAATAAAGTTTATTCCCCCAACTCTTATATGCAAATGCTCTATCAGAAATCCATAACAAAATTTATTCCTCATAACGAATTATAACTTCAGAATATTTTTTTTGTCATCAGAATTTGTGAGAACTTTTCACGAGAGGAATTCTTTTTCTTTATTTAGATATCATGCTTTTGGTTGGTATCTTCAAACATTTGTCGCCGTACATTCGACGTGCGATATGACGTTTTTGTAACTTAAGATTTTACAGTCTTTAGAGCAGTGTCAATTCGAATGAAACCGAAAGAATATGTCACTTGCTCATAAGATACTGTTTTGCAAATCTAATGCCGAGAGAAAAAAAATCTTTTTCACCGGTAGATAAACTTGCTCCATCTCTCATTTCATTAATAAAAGAAAACGAATTCGGTACTAATACCCCAGGACGCTACACTAATAAAGTTAACTGTAAAATTTGTTTGCCTATCCCATTGCATAAACATGCTTTCCTCCGAAAAATTGTACCCCTGGCCAACTTCTATCGCGGTATTGCTCCATTTGCACCAGAAAGGATGAAAATCTTGACAATTGAACAGGTTCTCCTTGGTAACCAGCGCTAACTCACTCCCTTTCCTTTTTCTTAGTTGAACAGTTCCAGGTCTGAAAATGATTTGGAAATAAGGAGTTTCAACATCGGGCGAAAATTCGGACAATCCCAGGTGTGGCAAACTTTCGTCAACATCACACGTCCTCATTTTAAATGTGACACGCCCCCTTTTTGCCGACAGTCCGTATCGAGTCACATCAAGAAAAGGTTCAATATACTGATTCTCCGGGGTTTTGATATATAATTCTTTATGTCCAACACCAAATCCTTAAATAGAAATATAAATTAACAACCAATATAAATTAACCAACAAAATATGCATTTAACAATAACTCTTTTGAAACTGACTTTTGAAAGATCTTTTAATTTCCAACATTCTTACTAAAAGCTGAATGTTTTCCATCCATTTGGTAAACTTGGAGCATATGGATCCAGCATATTACATTATTTCATTATTATGTTCCCCAAACGAAGTTGGGGAACATATTGTTTTTACTCTGTTTCTTATTATTATTATTATTATTATTTTTCTTCTTCTTCCTGGGTACTTTTTTGTCCGGGAATGATCTCGTAAACTATACATCCGACTAAGGTGAAATGTTTTTAGGGTCAGTAGACATGTTATGTAGATTTGCGGAACGAAGGTCATTTTGCGCGCACGTGCTTGCAACAGCGTGCACGTGCAACATGTGTAATGACTGATTTAATTGATATAGGCGTAACTTTTTAAATTTTTGATGAAATGCTTTGAAACTTATAATATAAGGATATATTAGAAGAATAGACAATATGACATGGTCAAAATAGCAAGATCTCACGCGCATGCACGTGCGCTTTGCTCTGATTGGCTGAAACTAAAGTCTCAATTTCTTTCTTGTTTTTTGACGAAATCCTTTGAAATTTTGAAAATAGCCATGCATTAGGATATCCTACAACATGATATATAGCAATTATCATGAAAACACGTGCATGCATGTGCGCTGCAATCTGATTGGCTTAAACTTTAAATAGCTATAACTCCCTTGATTTTCAACCAAACAGGATGGGATTTGGAATATAGATAGATATACTGGACTACTACAAGAAAATATGGTCACCATGCACATGCATACACGTGTATGTACGTGCGCTGCAATCTGATTGGCTGAAACTTTAAACAGCTATAACTCCCTTGGTTTTCAACCAAACGGGGTGGGATTTAGAACATAGATAGATATAACGGACATCTACAAGAAGGTATGGTCACCATGCTCATGTATGCACGTGCGTGCACGTGAAATGAGCAAAATCAAAAAAACACTTGAATGAGCGTATCTTTTTAATACTTTTGGATTAAATACTTTAATATTAAGTATATTAAAATATACAGATTGTGTAGACAAGATGATATGGTCATTACACACATGCATTCACATGCACACGCGTGCAATGCTAAAATCTGAATGAACTTTGTACACTTCTTGGTAAACGTTGTTAAAGTCTCAAATGCATCGAGTTTGTCTTATTTAATGAAGCTTCCAGGGAATATGGCACCAAAAGGGAGTTGGGGAGCGTTTGGGGAACATCTGTAACGGTCCCCGTTACAATTAGCACTAGTTTGAATTTTTTTTAAAATAACCTATTCACGTACCTCTCAGTAGATATTTCCTCCAACCCTCGCAGCATCTTCCTTCCCGTATGGTGCAACTGCGGTTCTTCTGCCTGTAGAAAAAGTTCTCACATTGTCCGTCTGTCTGGCACAATGAAGCACAATCTAGGAGGGAGCGAACCGAGAGCTCCACGCTGCTGTTCTTTTGGCAGGTGCCCGTACAGTCTACCTGTGTAAAATCAACACCTCTGTCCACCTTATCAATGGTTTGTGATAGACTAAGTGTGAATCGGAGCAAAAAGACCACTGTTACGACCTCTGAAATCATGTCTGGTTTGAAATGAAGAAAAAGAAACCAAACTGGCGCAGATCAATGATATATTGTACAAAACTTATCTGTGTGGAAAATTATAATACTAGTATACATAATGTATGTCTGATATGATGGATTCTTAAGAATTCTAGATTGCTTTTACCCGTTTTAGAAACATTAATAATTTATAGATTTCGAGATTTTTTTATTAAGTGACATTTGCAGAACTGATGTGATGACAGTGATAAACATAAACAAATCACAAGAAAGTCCAAGGTTGTGTTCATGTACAAGGAAATCATCAAACTCTACATAATTAACAAGCTAACTAAATCAAGATCAAGAGTACTGTGCAACAATATATTCAAGAAGTGGTGTAAATCAGATGTGGATACAAGTACTTAAAAATTCCAAGGAACTTTTGTACATTTGGAATCACAAGATTTCACCAAAAACAGCTTAAAAACTTACGACTTTTTCAACTTTATACACAACCAATCCCCACGATAAATTAACGTCCAGGCTTTTTGATATCATTGACAGCTGCTTTTTCAATGAAAATGGAACTCGTAAATTTACTCACCTTGTCACTGGTCATTTGCAACAATTATTCTGAAGCTGACATTAAAAAGATGCTTGAATTTCTGATTGACAATATCTATGTTGTTTTTGGAGACCAGGTCTTCCAACAATCTATTGGAATTCCCATGGGTACCAATTGCGTCCCGTTATTAGCAGACCAATTTTGTAAACATATGGAGCAGAATTTGTGCAATATCTTATGCGTGAAGAGAAAAAAACACTTGCTGTGACACTCAACATTTAGATATATCGACGACGTATTGTCAATTAACAATGGTAATTATGTTCCCCAAACGGAGTGTGGGAACATATTGTGTTTACTCTGTTTCTTATTATTATTATTCTTATTATTTTTCTTCCTGGGAAAATTTTGTCCGCGAGTGATCTTGTAAACTACACATCCGACTTAGGTGAAACCTTTTTAGGGTAAGTAGGCATGTTATGTAGATTTGCGGAACGAAGGTCATTTTGCGCGCACGTGCTTGCAAGAGCGCGCACGTGCAACACGTGAAATGACCAATATACTTGAAATTGCCGTAACTTTTATATTTTTCGATGTAATGCTTTGATATTTAGAATATAGAGACATATTATAAATATAGATAAGATGACATTGTCAACATGCCATTTTGCGCGCACGTGCTTGCAAGAGCGCGCACGTGCAACACGTGAAATGACCAATATAATGGATATAGCCGTAACTTTTTTATTTTCTGATGAAATCTTTTGAAATTTATAATTAGTAGTGTAGACAAGATGACATGGTCAAAATAGCAAGATGTCACGCGCATGCACGTGCGCTTCGCTCTGATTGGCTGAAACTAAATTCTCAATATCTTTCTTGTTTTTTGATAAAATCCTTTGAAATTTTGAACATAGTCAAACATTATGAAGATCTACAGCATGATATATAAGAATTATCATAAAAGCATGCGCAAGCACGTGTTCTGCAATCTGATTGGCTGAAACTTTTAATGCCTATAACTTTCTTGTTTCTCAACAAAACATGATGAAATTTAGAATATAAATAGGTATAATGGATTCCTACGTGATACTACTATGTTTGCATGCACTTGCGCATGCGCAATGCGTAAAATGATCAATATATTTGAAGAACGGTGACATTAATAATTTTATGATTTTTTATTGGTTCTTGGAATATATAAAGAAATGTTAATGATTTAGCAACATGCCATGATCACCTTGCATGTGCAAGCACGTGCTTTTGCGTGCAGTGCGTTAAATGACAAAGTTTATATCATTGTAGCTTTTAAAATTCTTTTATGAAATCCTGCAATACTGAGCATATTAAAAAAGTTTTAAAGGAAATTGGCACAAAAAAAAGGAGTTGGGGAGCGTTTGGGGAACATCTGTAACGGTCCCCGTTACAATTAGAACTAGTTATTATTATTATTTTTTTTCTTATTTGTTCTCCGGTACTTTTTTGTCCGCGAGTGTTCTCAGAAACTGTTCACCCAACTGAGCTAAAACCTTTTTAGGGTTAGTAGGTGTGTAGTGTAGGTGTGCGGAACGAAGGTCATTTTGCGCGCATACGCATGCACGTGCGTGCGCGTGAAATGAGTGAATTGACTGATATACTTAATATAGCTATAACTTTTACATTTTTTGATGAAATGATTTGAAACTCATTATATAAGGATAGATTAGTAGTGTAGATAACGTGATACTGTCAAATTCGCACGAACTCACGCGCATGCACGTGCGCTTTGCTCTGATTGGCTGAAACAAAAATCTCAATATCTTCTCTGTTTTTTGACGAAATGCTTTGAAATTTAAAACATAGGCATGCTTTAGGATATTCTACAATATGGTATATAAGAATTTTCATCAAATCACGCGCATGCACGTGCGCTGCAATCTGATTGGCTGAAACTTTAAATGGCTATAACTCCCGTGTTTTTCAACCAAACAGCACGGGATTTAGAACGTAGACAAACATAATGGACTCCTAGAAGAAGGTATAGTCATCATGAACATACTTGCACGTGCATGAACGTGCGCTTCGCTCTGATTGGCTGAAACAAAAATCTCAATATCTTTTTTGTTTTTTGACGAAATGCTTTGAAATTTAAAACAAAGGCATGCTTTAGGATTTCCTACAATATGATATATAGTAATTTTAATCAAGTCACGCGCATGCACGTGCGCTGCAATCTGATTGGCTGAAACTTTAAATGGCTATAACTCCCTTGATTTTCAACCAAACAGGATGGGATTCAGAACATAGATAGATATTATAGACTCCTACAGCAGGGAATGGTCATCATGCACATGCATGCACGTGCGTGCACATGAAATGAGTAAAATTCCAAATACACTAGATTCAACATATTTTTGGATTAAATGCTGTAATATTTAGTATATTAAAATATATCAATAGTGTAGACAAGATGATATGGTCATTACGCTCATGCATTCAAATGCGCATGCGTGCAATGCTTAAATTGAATACTTCTGGTAAAACTTTGTTAAAGTCTTAAATGTATCGCGTTTGTCTTATTTAATCAAGCTTACAGGGAATAAGGCAACAAAAGGGAAATGGGGAGCGTTTGGGGAACATCTGTAACGGTTCCCGTTACAATTAGCACTAGTTTACATTCTTATGTCGATACATTATATCCTGGTGAGCTTGAGATAAAAGATACCACAGAGTCTGACTCATCTTTTTCATATTTGGATATTTTACTTGAAAAAGACATCAGAGGTAATCTAACTACCGAGCTCTATGATGAACGTGATGAATTGAACTTTTATATCGTCAAATTCCCTTACTTATACAGCAATATACTTTCATCACCTGCATACAGAGTTTATATTTAAGGAATCACTGTCTAGTTTTGAGAGTATGCCAGGGCATCAACAATAGTGGGTAACATGGGATAATTTGCATAACGGGCGAAGCCCGTTATGCTAAAATTATCCCATGTTTCCCACTATTGTTGATGTCCCTGGCATACTCTCATAACTAGACAGTGATTCCTTATATTTCCATTTCATTGTGAAATAAAATTGTTGATTTAGACTTTAAAAATGCAGACATAGATTTAAATTTCACGAGGATTCCCATCCCAATTTTAGTAGGCGTCGCCGAACACAACGGCAGCCGCACGAAATTTTCATGCATATTTGGCCTCCTTAGCATCAGACACAGAGACAGATGCGCACGAGATTTTCATGCATACTAGGCCTCCATAGCTCCTGACCTATCGACCTGCCTAATTTACATTCCGGCAGAATTATCAGGAAATAAACTCCGCTTACTTTCAAAGGGTTATCATAGAGAAAAAATTTAGAAATGGAAATATATCTCAGTTAATTCGATACGCAAGAGCATGCACTACGTATGAACAATTTCTAAAACGAGGTAAATTATTGACAGACAAGTTGATGAATCAAGAATTTCAGCTTTCTCGTACTCTCGTTTAAAGTCATCATTTCGTAAGGTCTATGGTTGATACAATGACCTTGTCAGCAATACAGTTTATCATTGAGTCAAATGCTGACTGACGTTTTTCATACTAATTGTTAGTCCATTATTTATACACTGAATTGACAACGGATTTTCTCGTTATTTCCCGAACATGACAAGGAGCACACGGGGGGTGTGACCGGTCGGCAGGGGATGCTTACTCTTCCATGGCACTTGATCCCACCTCTGATGTTTTGAAGGTCCGTGTTTGCTCTGCTCCTATTTTGCATTGTTTTATGGACTTTTGATCTTGAATATTGTTCGTTATCTCTATGTTTCATGTTAGGTCCGCTCGCTTACTCGAGCGCTTCATTAGTTTAGCGTGTATGCGAGCAGATCTAACATCTAATTTTATTAAATTGTATAATTAAATATTTTTAATGATCATTTTCACATTTTGTGATTGTAGAATTTACCTAAGAACATTGATGTGCGTGTGAAACACTGATGCCCGCATAAGGTAGCACATGGAGAAGTTTTTACAAGGGCAATGTCCTGAACTGTATGACATACAATACAGATATCATATGACATTAAGCTTGACATTCTCTCATAATTGAATCTTTAATGAATATATAACAGTTTATGTGACTACTTTTCGTCACATAGTTTCATTGTGAGAAACTGGAAAACAAGGGCTATTCGAGACACTGCATTATAAATGAATGGTAAAGATTCAGTAAACTAGAGT
Organism: Saccostrea cuccullata; assembly: GCF_032062105.1. Lineage (NCBI taxonomy): Eukaryota > Metazoa > Mollusca > Bivalvia > Ostreida > Ostreidae > Saccostrea > Saccostrea cuccullata. Next base: position 12,156 of record NW_026929347.1, on the reverse strand, counting down.
TAAAATAAAAGCTTCATTAAAGCTGCTGTAAAACCTGTTAAAAATCCAAAAGAAATATTCACTGAAATATGTGAAATTTACAGCAATCAATTCCTGTTTTATAGACAAATGAGCAGGTGGATTTCAATGATAAAAAATTATATAATGGGCATCAAAAATGGGTACCGTCCTTGCCAACAAAAAGTTATAACAACTTATGTATTGTTTGCCAAATTTCAAAAAATAATATTTGATAATGTATGATTGACTTTAAGACACATAGCAAATTTGATAGACATCATTTCGGGAGTAGTTTACACTGTTTTTAAGAAAAGTTTGACGGTAAAAAAGCTTAGTACTCAAAGGTCACCCTATATTTTGAAAAATGAGTGAAAACGAAAGCGTGTACGAATGTCTTAACAATTATTTTAAAATATCAGTAATTGTAGCTATTAACTTTTGTTTGGAATTCAAACAGATAATGAAACTTGAATCCATTGTTTAAAACCCTCGAAACAAAATTTACAATAAGATGTACTTGACAAAAACAGCGAAGGTCTGACAAGAGCAAAGAATTGCAAGAGCACAAAGACAGATTTATATGCAATTTTCTTAAATATTAGTGGTATTGTTGTTCAAATTCGTATTCGGGAGACAGTTTAATTTCTGGAGGAGTCTAGAAAGCAAATTTTGTGCAAAAAGAATCGAAAGGTTTATTAGAGGAAGGACCGAAACTCAGCAATCCACTACATTAAATTTCTTCATGACAGCGTCCAAACCCGCACGCCCTAAAGAGTAAAGGAGCTTTGCGGATAAACAGAAAGTTAATGTTTTTTCACATTAACAATATTCGCCAGATCTTTCACCTTTTGACTTGTTTCTATTTCCAAACTTGAAAAAACACCTTTCAGAAGGAAGAAACAAGTCAAGGAAATCACAGGATCTGCCATTTTCGAGTATACTTAAGGTCATTCCCAAAAATGAGTTCTAAAAACAATCGGAAATTGGATAAAAAATGTTACGGATATGTGTTTTAATTAAAAGAGAATACATGTATTAAGTTAAATCATTAAGACTAAATAATTGAAAAGCGTCTTTTGCTTCTTTCCGAGCACCGAGGACATTATTTATTGAACAGCTATGGAACGCCATCACTGCCTTATAGCATAAAACTATGCATTCATTATGTCAATCTATCATTACGTGATGTGAACATATCTTAACGTTATGTCAATTTTTTATGGGGTGATGTAAAAATATCTTTACATCATGTCAATGCTGCATTACATGAAGTAAACACATTCTTCCATTATGTCCGCACTTTATAACTTGAAGTCCAAAGTTCATGTGAAGTGAAAATATGTTTACATTGTGTTAAAACTTTATTACGTGAAATGAATGTTTCTTTATATTATTTCATTTCTTTAATATGTGAGGTCAAAATTGCATTACGTCAAGTTAATTTCGTTTTACATGTGTTCTATGATTAAAAGTCAAAGTCCATTCCCTTTTGTGAGTGTATATTTCTATTATAATTAAGCATTATTGCGTGATGTTAATGTATCTTTATTCTACGCCAAGGTCATCACAATGTGAGGTAAAAACATCTTACCTTTATGTCAGTGCTTTATTACGTGATGTAAAAAGGTTTATAATATAATGTGAACATATATTATGGAGACAGTCCCGGCTTTCCGTATTATACCAACACTTTATTACATTATGTCAAAACTCCATTCCGTGATGTGGATATATAATTACGTTATGTCAATTCTTTCTTATGTGATTTAAAACTATCTTTACATTGTGTTAATTCTTTATCATGTTGATTACAAATATTCACTACGTGCCGTAAAATAGATTTACATTATGTCAAAGTTGATAACCGTGTTTTCACGACTGGAAACGGGGGGGGGGGGGGGGGGCCGGTTTAAAAGTAATTAGGACGAATTACAGACAGATTATATGGGGGGGGGGTCCGGCTTCCTCTTTTTTTCCGACATAACTTTATCATAGAAAATGTTCATTGAAATTCCGTCCCACTTTTTGCTGAAGTATATGGGTAATGTAGTATATTTGGAAATTTTTTTAGGACTGATCGAAGTTGGACCCCCCCCCCCTCTTTCACCCGAAAAAGGATTTTCGAGCTTGTAATTTTTTTTTCTTTTTGCTTTTTCTTGTACGTTATTTTTTTCTGGCTGACAAACCTCCCCCAACTTTCAAAAAAAAGGATATAAAGACTGACAAAAAGCTTGGGACACTGTTTTGTTGTTAGATCAGAAGTTTCGGACTTTTCAAAATAATTCAAAATAAAAAGGAAAATATTGCTGCATGACACATACTATTTGATTAGCAATAATTATGTTATGAAAGAACTATATGCGGTATATTGCATATATTTGCCCCCACAAAAGTCAAATTTTGAAAACTTCCTGAAATGTGCTGAATTCAATAAATTGAATGAGAGATATAAATTAACAGAAAATATTATAGTTTCAAAGCAGTATATTCACAATTTTTGATTTTATGACGTCACAAACTAGTCTGATTTTATATCCTTTTTCAGAAAATGGACAAAATGGACAAAATTTCAACAATTTTAGCTTTAAAATTTATAGAGCGCAAGTTTGTTCAGGAACAATATTGACATATTTCATTGATATTATCATTCTACACATTATATCAAAATATTGATCCTGAACACGCATGCGCTCGGTGACTTTTACTCAAAATATCGACGAAATATGTACATATTTCTGTAAAATTCATAAAAACTGAAATTTACGTCATGTTTGTGACGTCATTACGTACATATGACGTCGGTAATTATGAAAATATTCAGTGCTTCGAAGTCAGCATATACACCCCTGTTTAAGAATTTAATTAAATATATCTCCATCAAAGTTTGATTTGGGAGGGGGGGGGGGGCAAATATTGGTTAATACCGAATAAAGTTCTTTAACGGCCATTGAATTTCGACGTTAAAAAAAAACAATCGTCAATAAAGATTCCACGGGAACATGATCCTATTTATAAATTTTTAACCTGATATTTAATTAAGAATTAATTAAGTCTTGTGTATAATTTAATATTTGATATGTTTTATTTAAATTATTTGCATGTTTAACATATGTGCATGTAATATTGAAAACACAAAACGAACTTTTAAGCTAACCTAAACCTCACGTCACGCAATAAAAAGTTGAAATATTATAACGTATACTGACAAGAGGCTAAGCATTTTAGACACAATGTAAAGATATAATGGCATAACATAATAATGATTTGTCAAAAAGTAAGGGAAAATTGACATCATGTAATAGATTCCCGTCGTCATGTAGCATATTGATGACACAATATAGTAAAGAATTGGCCACATGTGACAATTTTTTTCACATCATGTAAGGAAATTCTGACATCGTGTTATAGCGACTTAATATTGAATTAAAGATAAATTCACATCATTTAATGAACTACTTAGACCAAATAGTAGAGAGTGCACATAATGTAATAATGAGTTGAAATTATATAAAAACATCTTTACACCACGTAAAATTGTTTTGACTTAATGTCATAAAGAGCTGATATAATGCAATGGAAGATTGGCGCAATGTAATTGAAGTGCGAGTTAATGCCATAAAGACTTAACATAATGTAATGGAAAGTTAACATAACGCAATAATAGTGTGTGTAAATATCATAAAGAGTTGACATAATGTAATGGAAGATTGACATAATGCAATAGTGGTGTGGGTTAATGTCATAAAGAGTTGATATAATGTAATGGAAGATTGACACAATGCAATAGAAGTGTGGGTTAATGTCATTAAGAGTTGATATAATGTAATGGAAGATTGACACAATGCAAAAGTAGTGTGTGTATATGTCATAAAAAGTTGATATAATGTAATGGAAGATTGACACAATGCAATAGTGGTGTGAGTTAATGCCATAAAGACTTAACATAGTGTAATGAAAAGTTGACATAATGCAGTAGTAGCGTGTGTAAATGTCATAAAAAGTTGACATAATGTAATGGAAAGTTGACTCAATGCAACAGTACTGTAAGTAAATGTCACAAAGTGTTGACATAATAGAATGGAAAGTTGATCCAATACAATTGTAGTGTTCTGCTATAAGGCAGTGTCGGCTTCAAATGCAAATAAAACACAAAGGTAAATGTTAAGTATGGAACGCCGACACTACCTTATAGCAGAACACAACGATTGCATTGTGTCAACCTTCCATTACATTATATCAACTCTTTATGACATTTACTCACACTGCTATTGCATTGTGTGAACTTTCCTTTACATAATGTCAACTCTATACGACATTTACTCACACTACTATAACATTGTGTCAACCTTCCGTTTCATTATGTCTACTCTTTATAACATTTACTCACACTATTATTCTATTGTGTCAACCTTCCATTATATTAAGTCAAATCTTTATTACATTAACCCACACTACTACTGCATTGTGTCAACCTTCCATTACATAATGTCAACTCTTTATTACATTAACCCACACTGCTACTGCATTTTGTGAGCTTTCCTTTACATAATGTCAACTCTATATGACATTTACTCACACTACTATTACATTGTGTCAACCTTCCATTATATTATGTCAACTCTTTATGACATTATCCCACACTACTATTGTATCGTGTAAACCTTCCTTTGCATTATGTCAACACTTTATGACATTTACACATTCTACAATTATATTTCGTCAACTTGCATTTCGTTATGTTTACTGTTCATGACATTTAAATAACAACAATTACATTGTGTCAAACTATCATTACATTATGTCAATTCTTTATGATATTAACTCACACTACTACATTATGTCGATTCACTATTACGTTATGCGAACACGGGTATCCTCGGCCTTTATATGAGCATAACGTATTTTCCGCGTTCCGCAAGCACTAAAATTGGCGGGAGAGAAAATTGTCGTAGAAGAAAATCTCAGCGATTTGGGAATGGCATCTTTAAATAAAAACTTTAAGCGGCAAATGATTGACAATCTTGAAACGTGCAAAGCCTTAACACTGCGACTGTTAATTAAAGTCACGTCGAAATTTAATGGCGTTTACTTTAATCTGATAATTAAATAAATCAAATATGAGTCGTGCAGCAATTTTTTTTCTTTTTAGTTTGAATTGTTTGTTTGTTTGTTTGTTTGTTTTTTTTTTTGGATAAAAGTCTTAAACTTCTGATCTTACTAAGAACATTGTCATAAGTTTTTTTTATCAGTCTTTAACTTTCCTTTTTTTAAAGTGTAACCACATTGTATAAAACACGTGCACTGGTGGGGGGTGGGGGGGATTCCGCCCTACCATCTTTAGTGACCAAAACATTGCATTAGTTTCACATTAACAGATTAAGTTTAGCTGAATTAAGTTGAAAACTTTTCTATAAAACTATCAAGCCTGAGAGCTTCTCCGCTTTCCCCTTGGTCTCCAACCATATACCGTCCCCCTTCGGGCTTGGACAATTTTTGTGTTCAAGATTCTCATATCCGCCACTGATATGTGCCCACGCATGCTTACTAAGGCATATTCAATTGATTTAGATGAGGGATTGGTAGATTTTTGTTATAGAATTCTGGCCCTGGAATGGTTGAAAAAATTACCAATTCCAGTGACGTTCCATCTTTCTTGAAAGTAGGGTCAGCCAGAAAAAAATATTCGCCCGAAAAAACTTGACAAGCCCCCCCCCCCCCCCCCCAAAAAAAAAAAATTGTCCACTCCAAGCCCTAAAATCCTATTTCGGGGAGGGGGGTCCAACTTCGATCAGTCCTAATTTTTTTTGTCAGATATACTCCATTATATTATCCTCAGTGGACTATACTTCAACAAAAAGTGGGGGTGGGGGCTGTACTTTCAACGAGCATTACATTTTCTATTGTAAAGTTATGTCTGGGAAAAGAGGGGGTTGATTTTTTGTGCCTGTAATTCTTCCTAATCAATTAGGACACCCCCCCTCTTACCAGTCATAGAAACACGGTCGTCAACATTCATTATATACCAGATATACAGCTTTGAGATAATGTAAATGTAATTTACATCAGGTAATGCACTTTTGGAATCAACATGATAAAGAGTTAACACAATATAAAGATATATTAAGATCACATAAGAAAGAGTTGACATAACGTTATTATATATCCACATCACGGAATGGAGTTTTGACATAATATGATAAAGTGTTGATGTAATATAAAGAAATGTTCACATTATGTTATACACTCTTTACACCACGTAATAAAGCATTGACATAAAGGTAAGATGTGTTCACTTCACATCATGATGCTCTCGCCGTAAAATAATGATAAATCCATATCACGTAATAATGCTTTGATATAATAGAAATAAACACTCTCAAAAACGAATGGAATTTTAACTTCATGTAATGATAAGTTTAATTATAAAACACAATTCACTTGACGTAATGCAATTTTGACCTCGCATATTAAAGAAATGAAATGATGTAAAGAAATATTCATTTCACGTAATAAAGTTTTAACACAATGTAAACACATTATCACTTCACATAATGAATTTTTTACTTCAAGTTATGAAGTGCTGACATAATGAAAGGATGTATTTACTTCATGTAATGCAGCATTGACATGATGTTAAGATATTTTTACATAATCTCATAAAAAATTGACAAAACGTAAAGATATGTTCACATCACGTAATGATAAATTGACATAATAAATACATAGTTGTATGCTATAAGGCAGTGATGGCGTTCCATAGTTAAGAGATAATCTTTTTTATAGTAAGTAAGGACTTGTTACAATGAATGTACATGCGTATTTTTTTTTTGACAATATCTTCATCTGAGTACCATTAATTCTTACCCTTTTCTTTTGACCTTGAAATTTTACGAAATTTTTATGCCTACGTAATCGAGGATTCGGGGGTGTAAAGTTTTTGTTGTCTCCGTCTGTCTTTCTGTCTAGCTGTTTGTCCGCAGAAACTTTAACCTTGCCCATATCGTTTGATTTAGTGGAGCTATGACATTCATGTTTCACATGTGATTTTCTTGTGACAAGACCTTTTTATTGGTACCACCAAATTTGACCTTTTGACCTCGAAGTTTGGTCTACTTTTACACAAAAATTCCAAACTTTTACTTTGGCCATAACTTTTGAACAGTAGATGCTAGGGCTTTTAAATTTCACATATGTATTCTTTGTGGCAAGACCTTTCATTTGATACCAACAACAAACTTGAGTTTGACCTACCTTTCAAAAACTTAACCTAGGCCATAACTTTTGAACAGGTGGTGCTAGGGCTTTCATATTTCACAATCTTATTTATTGTGAGAAGACCCTACTATAGGTACCAATATATTTAATTTGCATTGAAGAAAAGTTTAATCTTCGCTATGTTGCCATACGGGGGCATCAGTGTTTCACAAACACATCTTGTTAATAAAAAAATCTTTGCCATAACTTTTGAATGATTAGTGCTTGGATTTTGAGTTGCATTTGAGAAACTTAAACCTTTGCCACAAGCTGCCATCGCGATACGGGGAGTATTAGTGTTTCACAAATACATCTTGTTTTCTTTTCTTTTAGAAAACATATTGCTTCAATTTTTTATTGAAGTGTAGTATCATCAGGGCTTGTGTATTGGGCAATGTTTGAATAAAAACAAATAAATTTTGCTTAGATTTTGGAAAAAACTTCCCCCACCCTTAACCCCATTGGAAATAGGAAGCATCCAGTATGGAAGTCGGTCGAACAAATGTGCTTTGTTCTTTGTTCACTGATCTCAGTCAAGTTATCGGCAAGTTACTTTTGATTTTCGAGATAGATCAATTTTCTTGTATTTGAAATTTCGATTTTTATACCTCCGTTATCGAAGATTTTGTCCTGTCCATTTATCTGTCTGTTTATCCGCAAAAAAACTTCAACCTTGCCCATAACTTTTGCCTGGGTGGGGCTATGGCTTTCATATTTCACATATGTATTTCTTGTGACAAGACCTTTCTTTGGGTACCACCAAATTTGACCCCTTAAACCTTGACCTTGGAGTTTGACCTACTTTTACAAAAAGAACACACTTTAAACTAGTGCTAATTGTAATGGGGACCGTTACAGATGTTCCCCAAACGCTCCCCATGTCCCTTATCGTGCCTTATTCCTCTAGGACCTTTTATAAATATGCTAAGTATCCCAGGATTTCATTTAAGAATATAAAAGTTACAATGATATCAACTATCAACGATATATTGTTTAACGTTTTGCATGCGCGCACACGTACATGTACATGCATATGCAAGATGATTATGGCATGTTGATTAAGCGATTAACATATCTTTCTATCCCGCGAATCAAAGAAAAAAATACATATATAAATTTACCATTTTTCAAGCATATGTCATATTTTTAATATATCGATTCACATTTTATTTCTCTACTTATTAACCTCGGGCTCAAAGTTGTTTTATTCCGACGACAAGGCAGGGTTAAAGTCGACTAAGGGTATCACGCCAATACCTAACCAATCAAAATGAACTTATTCAATAGTAGTTCCATACATGGAAAAAGAGATTTTCCTTTCTGTTCAGAATTTTTTTAATATTTCAATAGTAGTTCCATACATGGAAAAGAGATTTTCCTTTCTGTTCAGAATTTTTTTAATATTTCCCTCTCAGGCCATTTTGACAACTCTGATACCTGTTCCTGTAAATAAATATATGAAGGTTTTTTGACCGGAACTATTCATTTTTTCCAATGCATAGGGGGCTACTCTCTGGGTTTTACAAGAGATGTTTAAAAAGACATTCGTGTCAGCTAATGTGACCTATATTGTTTAACACCTTCTTATTAATATTTTTTTCATGAATGCAAATATCTGATTATTTTACGAAGAAGCGTACATGTATATTGATTTTTAATATACCGAAAATCGCTATTTCTGGGGATTGCGTAATTCTAAAAAAATTCAAATAAATTTCAAAGGTTAATTAAACAAAGGATGCTTGGTATTAAAATATTATTTCAAATCAGTAGAATTGAATGCTACTCACGACATCTGAATAAATAGGCTATAAAAGGCTTATATGCCAACTTTGGTCATCTGCACTTTAATTTTAAACACGACATGATTTGCAATTTTTTCTGTATAAATTAATAATTTCTATATACTTTGGAAACTCAAATGAAATATTTTAATAAACTTTCCTCGAGCTCTTTTCTGCAGTTTTCCTGAAATTTTATGTGGGTCCGAGGTGTTATTTGAGTTTAACAGTGATTCTCTATGTTGCCATTAATTTGATTTGTTTGTGTGTGTGTGGGGGGGGGGGTATTTTTATTCTTAACCTATTTAACGTTGGAGTTGAATCTTGTATCTTATTCCAAGAACTTAAGATTGATTGTGACATTTGGATGAAAGGTCAAGGTCATTAAAAACCACCACCTCTTTACTTCTAACCTGTCAACCGAAATAAACTCTGAAAGGTGTTTCTAGATACATGTACATGTACTTCATGTTTCTTTTTACCCTTGGGTCAAGGACAAAGGTTAAAGTCGATTTCAAGTTCATAGGTCAAGGTGATTTTGGTAAATAGCTAATATCAACATTTTATTCAGGTTACCAGTGACCTTGACCTAAGTTTCAAGGTCAAGGGTAAAAAGATCTGCATGCTTCAGTATGTTACATGTCTTGACATTTAGAAGTTCTTAATTCTGCATGAACATCAAACACTCAAGTATACTGTCTTTTAATACATTGTGTGCGGTCGCATGTGCATGCACGTCCATGCATTTACTTTTGATAGTAGTATAATGTAGGCAATCATTATATCTATTCATATTTGAAATTTCACCCTGTATTATTGAGAACCAAGAAAGTTGTAGGCATTTAAAGTTTTAGCCAATCAGATTGCAGCACACGTGCATGTGCGTGCATTCATGATTATTCTTATATATCATGCTGTAGATCTTCATAATGTAAGACTATGTTCAAAATTTCAAAGGATTTTGTCAGAAAACAAAATAGATATTTAGACTTTTAGTTTCAGCCAATCGCAGCGAATGGGAACTTGCATGCGCGTGAGATCTTGCTATTTTGACCATGTCATCATGTCTATACTACTATTATATCCTTATATTATGAGTTTCAAAGCATTTCATCCAATATTTAAAAAGTCACGGCTAAATCTATTATATTGGTCATTTCACGTGTTACACGTGCGCGCACCGGCACGCACGTGCGCGCAAAATGACCTTCGTTCCGCACATCTACATAACATACCTAGTGACCCTAAAAAGGTTTCACCTAGATCGGATAAGTAGTTTACGAGAACACTCGCGGACAAAAAAGTACCGGAGAACAAAAGAAAAAATTCAGAAAAAGTAAAAACAATATGTTCCCAAACTTCGTTTGGGGAACGTAATAACTTCGGCCATAACTTTTGGAAGAGCTAGCGCTGTTAGGGCTTTCATACTTCACATGTGCATTCATTGTAAGGGTATAAATATTTTGACCTTGACCTTAGAGTTTTGCCCACTTTAAAAAAAAACTTTAACTTTGGTCATAACTTTCATATTTCACATGCAGGTGTATTCCTTGTAACAAAATCTTCCTTTGGGTACCAACACTTTTGACTTTGACTTTTGGAGTTTGGTCTGCATTTGAGAAGATTCAACCTTCGCCATAAGCTACCATACAGGGGCATAAGTTTTCCACAAACACATCCTGTTTTTAATCAAAAGAGAACCTCTTATTGAAAATTGAATATCATCTTTTGAAAGTCAACCGAATTTCAGGTTTACTTATTCAAGTGAAACTGGTGTTGTATTATAAGTTTCTTACGTAAATTACTGGCTAGTAATGTTAAAGACCGCTTAGTCGTTTAAACTTTTAAACGGCGACCCTTATCGCTGAACTGTGCAGACGGTACATACCTTTACATGGCTTAGCAACGAGTTGTCGTTCTTGTCACCAGGGCCGCTTTAGACGAGAACAGGCGAAGTCGAACGAAAACTTTGAACTTTTGTGAAGTTAGTCTATAAAGAAAAATGGTTTATCGCGATCAGGGATAACTGTTCCTTTCGACAGACTAACGACGTTTATTTGATAATACATACACCTTGTTGTGTATTTAATCATAATATTGTCAATACGGAAGAAAAGCCAGGTAAGAAATTTAAAGAGATATTGTTTGAATTGGGTGGTTTCATTTTCTTCAAATTTCAATGCTTTCAAATACGATATCAACTTGTCAAGTTTATTAAGCAAAAGTCTATTTGCATATCTCTCTTAGTTTAGATAAATTGTGTTTCTTACATGTTTTTCGTGCATTCTCTCCACACCATTTTAAAACTTTGCAAAAACTTTGTTTGTCTCCGATAAATAATTATAATATAAAGTAATATTTTAATTTTGAAAAATGCATATAATAATCAAGTCATAATAAACATACATTTATTTTTATGATTTTTTAAAAAATTTCTTGTTTATTTTTCTATAACGAATTTTAAATCGCCGTCATGCTACTTTAGAGTCGGACAATAGTATCTTTCCCTTAAGCAATCAAATATGACTAATTTTTTTTTCATTTCACGTGGCTTAATTAAAGTATTAAGAAACGTAGGTATTTAAATGTTCAATTAGCAATTTGAAATTTATGCCATTTAGAATTTAAGTCAAATACCATAGTCGAATTTTATCCATGCACAACAAAGCTTCATTATGCTAAGTAGCGACTAAATTCTGCACAGGGTAAAATTTTATGCCAATAACGGCATTTAAACTGCAACATGTATATGTGTATTTACATTTTGACCTCAATTGACTCGTCGCGTAGGTAGCCAATAACACATTTATAAACTATCTTGTGTTTCCAGGTTGTCAATTTTGCTCAAATGAAATGAATACATGACCTAATGATATGTTAAACCCCTCTAGTGAGGGTTTATAATTACTGTCTAAATATGCATTTATTTACACGAGCGAAATGTATCCTTAACCCTTGTTTCGGTTGAGTCATCCCCCGAAAATAGAGAAAAAAAAACCTAGGATTATAAACTGGAATTTTCAGTCAAATAGTAAGTCTGCTATAAAATATTATATCTGTTTGAAAAATATTTTTATTTTCCGAAGAGGAAAAAAAAAAAAACTCAACCATGTTTAAATAT